>NC_051069.1:83957409-84149909 GCF_004664715.2 Peromyscus leucopus
TATTTTGATTCTATTCTTTAAGTTTTGTTTTTTTAAAATCTTCATTTTGGTATTTTATTTTGGTCAATCTTGGCTTCTGGAGAAAGGGTCAAATAATAGAGTAACTGCCTAGTTGTTTGGGTCATGTTAGAGTCTTGACTCATCCTTGTGTCGGGTACACTGTATGGGGCACTGTATTGTAATTGTCCACAATCTTGTGTAGGGGCAGAGCGAAGTTCTTTACAACCAGAGAGGAAAACTGTACCCTAAATAGGGAGTAGGGGCATTCTTAAGCTCCATTACCCTCCCACGCCCGCCCCCCACACCACTCTCAGAGACACAGGGTTACCATGCTTATGAGAAGGTTTCTAGAAAGATCTCTTTCAGAACCAGGTAGGACAGGGAAGGGGGCACAGGTGGGGGGGGAGAAGGCCCTAGACCGACTGGATTCCTGTAGGCCCTCCGGATGGCCTGGGAATACACTGTGAGCAGCCAGCAGCCTGTGGGGTGTTTTCCCAGTGGCCAGGAGTGGGACTCCTGCTTGCTTAGGAGGCAGCCTCTAGAGCAGGGTCTAGCCTTCTCTGCTCCAGTCTTCTTTGGACCTGTGGTAGCCAGCTTCTGACTGGAGTTGGGGCTATGCTCCAGGGTTTTCATCTTTTGCAATGAAAACTTCTTACGCTATTATTTCATTGTCTTGTTCCCTAAAACGAGCTGCCTTGGCTGGTTGGCCCTCCACTCCTCAGCTCTAGAATGGGCGAGGAATCTGTTTTACTTCAGAGCAGTGTGGGGAGCCAGTGAATTCCTTCAGTGAGTTTTGTTCAGCACGTCACTGCTATTCAGTTCATTTTAGCCAACACACATTATATTACTTCAGACTCTTAAGAGCGCTTATCACAGCAGGGCGGTGGTGGTGCACCCTTTTCATCCCTGGACTTGGGAGGCAGAGGCAGGTGGATCTCTGTGAGTTTGAGGCCAGCCTGGTCTACAGAGCGAGTTCCAGGACAGACAGACCCCCGTCTGTAACAAATAAATAAATAGGTACGTAGGTAGGTAGGTAGGTAGGTAGGTAGGTAGATAGATAGATAAAAATTTAAAAATAAGAACACTTATCTCACCCAATCCTTGCGTAGGGTGGGAGAGGGCAAAGGTTCTGTACATTCTAGAAACAAGTAAGACTTTGGTGTGCTGGTTGTTTTTTGTCAACTCTACACAAACTAGAACCATCTGGGAAGAGGAAAGTTAACTGAGAAAATGCCTCCTCCAGACTGGCCTGTAGACGTCCTTGAGACGTTATCTTGATGAATGATTGATGTGGTCTGGGCCCCCGTGGGTGAACCACCTCTGGGCAGATGGTCCTGTGTTGTATAAAAATAGCACACTGAGAGAGCCATGGGAGCAAGCCAATAAGCAGCTCTCCTCCATGATCTCTGCATCGGCCTCCGCCCTGACTTCCGTTCATGACAGATTATAAAAAAAAACTCTAATCCAAATAAACCACCCCCCAAGTTGCTTTGGTCATGGTATTTTATCACAGCAATAGAACCCTAACTAGGACAATAAGTGATGTTAAGCTGAAATACAATAGGAAACACACCTGCAATTCTAACAGGCATGTTAAAGGTACAAAGTCAAGTGAGTTCATGTTAGCATATGCTGTATTTGACCCCGTATAACCAAAGTATTACCATTTCAAAGTGGGCCTATGTGCTGGAAGCTCATGGTAGCTGTTCTCTGGGGTCTGTATAGACAGTCCTTTCCATGGTTTGAATATACGCTCAAATGTCACCATTACTTCCTCCTCTACCCACACACCCTTTCGTTGGGCAGTCACCATTTTCTTTCCTACACACCGTTTGTCACTCAGTGAAATTCTTTATTGTTTCTTTCTCTGCTCTAGCTTGCTTTCAGTTGCTGTGATGAACACCATGACCAAAGGCAATGTGAGGAGGAGAGGGCTTATTTCAGTGTCCAGCTTATAGTCCATCATGCAGGGAACTCAGAGCAGGAACCTGGAGGCAGGAACTGAAGCCAAGGCCATGGAGAAGTGCTGCTTACCAGATTGCTCAGCTTGCTTTATTACACAACCCAGGCCCACCTGCCAGGATGGCCCCACCCATAGTGGGCTGGACCCTCCCACATGGATCATTAACCAAAAAAATGCCCTCATAGACTTGTCTACAGGCCAGTTTGATGAAGCATTTTCTCAGTTGAAGTTCTTTCTTCCCAGATGACCCTGACTTGTGTCAAGTTGCCAAAAAAAGGTCTAACCAATACTCTCCCATTGGAACCTAAACTCTGAGACTGTGATATGGGCCTTTAACATACATCACTGTCCCTGGTGCCTTGTTGTGATGGTTATATGATATATATCATATGAACAGATGAGCGAATGGTTAACTTGGTAGTCCTCATTGGAAGAAACAGTTTGACATGATAGAGTCTTAGCTTCCAAGAAAAAACCCTCTAACCAGGGGAAAGCCTACTGCCCCAGAAACAGCCAAAATCACAGCTTTCTCTACATGCTTCCAAATGAACGAAGTAAGTCGTTTTCTGGCAGTGAACAAAATTAGAGGCATTTGAGTTTGCATGTTTCCTGAGAAGGGTAATGTAAAAGAGCAAAGCCAGGTCTTCACAGACCCTCAAATGAAGCTTCTGGTTGACACAAAAGCTGAATTACTGGCAGTGATGCAGTATTGTTTACTGAAAGCAAGGTAAGTTCCCAGATGGCCCAAAATAGACAAGCTCAACAGCATGTCTACTTGTTCTGCACATAAAACAGCCCAATACCAATCAAGAAGGCATCTTAGCATCATGGAATAATACTATAATTGAACAACCCCAAGGAAGCCAGTGCTCACAGGGACCCAAAGACAGGCTTCTATAAATTTGATGATTAATCCTAGGCAATAACGAATGACTAAGCTCCTATCCTCACGCCAAAGCTTATTAGCTTAACTCTCCCAGCCGTGATGACAGAGCTGTGAGATGTTCCTTAAGAACCATTTATTTGCTGTATGGATTGTCTGGAACTTGTGCCAACTCAAAGATTTCTTTTAAGAGTCTGGCATGGTGGCACAAGTCCATAAACCTAGCATTTGGGAAGTGAAGAAATGTGCATCAGAAGTTCAAGGTCATCCTCAGCTAAATAGTGTGTTTATGGCCAGCCTGGGAAGCACAAGCCCCTGTCTCAAAAACAAACAAAAGGAACAGAAAAAAAATATTTAAAAAGCTTAGTGTTGGATATGACGTTTAACAGTAATCAATGCTGAATTGGACAGAGTCCAAGAAGACTCAATTTACTACACATGGGTTAACTCACTGACAAGAGAGAACAGGCTGGCACAGTGGCTCATGTCTATAATCCCAGCACTTGGATGACTGTGGTAGGAGAATCACTGTGAGTCTGAGTTTGTAGTCTGAGCAAGGCACAGATCAGCCTGGGCTAGAGTGAGTCCCTGCTAGCTAAAGACAAAAAGAGAGAGTGTGAGAGCAGATGAGTTAAGTGTGTGGGAATATGGTGTGTGTGTATTCAGTTGAGACCATTTAATAATACTACACTCTCGATAAAGTTAAATATTTGGTCTATGAGTCAGTGACAATATTATTAAACCTGGGCAAGCAACATGATTAAGGCAATGAATATTTGTGGCACCAGTTCTGATGGATTCACTCAGCTGTAAAATATGAATAGAGGGCTGGGCATGGTGGCACACGCCTTTGATCCCAGCACTCCAGAGGCAGAAGCAGGTCGATCTCTGTGAGTTCAAAGCCAGACTGGTTTACAGAGTGAGTTCCAGGACAACTGTCTCAAAAACAAAACAAAACGCCGGGCGGTGGCGGCGCACGCCTTTAATCCCAGCACTTGGGAGGCAGAGGCAGGCCGATCTCTGTGAGTTCGAGGCCAGCCTGGGCTACCAAGTGAGTTCCAGGAAAGGCACAAAACTACACAGAGAAACCCTGTCTCGAAAAACCAAAAAGAAAAACAAACAAACAAACAAAAAAAAAAAAACCAAATAAGTAGGATAGAAGTTTCCAGCCTTGGTTGCACTGTAGCATGACCCAGGGAGCCCTGGGGCTACTGGTTCCCAGGCTTGGCCCTCAGAGAGTCTAACTCACCCCATCTCTCAGAGCTTTGGAACCCGAAGTTTAAAAAGTCCCCTTGGTGACTTCACTCACCAGCCAGGTCTGGGAACCTCTGAAGAAGACTCTTCCAGTGTCTTCCTAGTTACCAGAGTTCAAAGTCACCCAAATTCCAAAGAAGCTCAGTGTCCAGGGCCCTCCTGTTCTTCCTCCTCCTCCTTTCTCCATCTTCTTTGGAAGTACTGGGGTTCGAACCCAGGGCCTCACATATGCTAGCCAAATACTCTGCCACTGAACAAGATTCTCAGCCTTGTATATTTTTTTAAGTTCCCTAATTATAAAGGATTCAGTTTCCATAAAACTTAAACCTGCCTCTAACCAGAAACTGTACTAAACTTAGAAAAGTATAGCCACAGGGTAAATCCAGCTTTCTGCCTGCTGTTGTATGGCCCACAATCCAAGAATAGCTTTGACATATTTAAATGGTTGAAAAAATCAAAAGAAGACTACTACTTTATGGCATGTGAAGTTTACATTTTGGTGTCCATAAATAAAGTCGTGTGGGCTCCACACATTCACGTATGTCTTTTCTGTGGTTGGTGTAGGGCCACAGTGGCAGGATTGAATAGCCGCAATGGAGATGGTATGATGTGTGAAGGTTGAAATACTTACTATCTGGCCTTTTACAGAAAAGGTTCGTGAGCCTCTGACCCATAAAATCAAATCATAACATAGACACAACAGAAAAAAAATGTTTTGAAAGGATTGCTTTATTTAACAATAGTAAAAAAGCCTGACAGAAGAATTATTTAACACAACTTATAAACACTGCCTAGTACAGAAGTGAGAAATTTAGTTTATGAGCATTAAGTTTAGGTACAAACATCGAAGACTTAATGGAACTGTAGCAGTGTATTGAGCACCAGGTGGACTGAGTCATGTCTAGTCCGTAGATTGGAAGCCACGAAGGTTAGTAAACTAATTCAGGATTGGCATAAGTAAAAATCCTCCAAAGTGGAATTATAGGGAAAATCTTGGAGAATGGTTGCAAAAGACATATGCAATTAGATTCACCACTAACCATAAAATAGTATTTCTCCGAACTAGGGAAAATATAATGAAGTGTTGCTAAGGCTACATATCAAAGTTTCACTCTGAGGGTGGGTTAGTAAACCAGTCAGAACAGGTCTATAAGCAACATTAAAAACATGGTAACATGAATGATTGGCTGTATGGGGCAAGAATTGTGACAGGTCATCGAATTTGGGCAACCAGACAGATTAAAAAATATTGATTTAGCTGTCACTCTTTACAGAAATATGACAAGATTGTTTGCAGAGCGGCAAGGGCCACGGTGAAGGCCGGGGCCTCTGAAAAGCTCAAGGTGGAAAGTTGACAGAGGCAGGCAACGTGGCAGCTGGAGAGTGTGACTGCTGACCGGGCAGTTTCTCCATAGGGCAGACAGCAGGTGGAGAGTTGGACCAAAGGACAAGCCAAGTAGGAAGATCAGCCATCGGGGCCACGACTGGGTTAGGAGGTCAAAGATAAAAGCGGAAGCTTTGTTATGCAGCTGACTTAGCAGAGCTCATATTTGGACTGGCCAAAATCAATGGCAGCCCTTCACGACTCCAGGGCCTGGTCCTTTGTGAAGGTTCACATAGTCTGCTGTCACAGCTGGCTGTTTGGCAGGGATCTGATCTGTCCTTTGGGCAAGCATAGTTCCTATGTTCCTAGATCACCTGGGAATACCCCAGTTAGAGTCCAGCATTCCCACTTTCCTTCCTTTCTCCCTCCCTCCTCCCTTCCCTCCTTTTCCTGTTCATGCCTTCTTGTGATGCTAGAGCTCAAACCCAGGGCCTTGTGCACTCCAGGGAAGTACTCTGTCACTGAACTACACCTCCAGCCCCAACTCTCTCACCTCCACAGTAGAAGAGACTTAGGAGCTGGGGGCTAAGAGAAGCATACACCGAGCGAGCGATGTAGAAGGCAGATGGGAAGCAGGGTGGCAAGTGGTGTTCCGAGCAGCTGCTCTGGGTCAGGCACTTTGCACGCGTTATTTGGTTATCTCCACTTTCCTTCAAAGTAATCACTGAGCCCATTTAATTGTGGAGATTATGTAAGCTCCATATTCACAGCCAGCAACCGGGAGATGGTGAGCTACAGAATTTCAACGTGCAGATGCTAAGGTGTGAATGCAAGCCTGTCTGTCTGTCTGTGTCTGTCTTTCCAACTCACCATGCAGCTCCAGGAGTGCTCCCCTAGCAGAAAAATAGCCACCCGAGAAGCACAGCATAACAACTATGCTCTCCTGGTCTCAAGGGCCACCAAAATAAAGCTTACCAGAGCTACAAAGTAAAACTGAACTAAGACCCTTCACAGATCAACAGTAGTCTCTAAGGCAGGAGCCCACTTTCTTAAAACGGCCTTTCTAATTTTGAATCTAGGAGCCGTCCACCATTCGGTGGCTCTGAGACTTTGCAGAATTAAGCCCCCAGGTTAGCTGCCAACGCCGTCTCTTCCTGTGTGGACACAGTTTTGCTGTCCTGGCTGCTCCAGACAGCGTCCAGTCCCGGCAGTTCAGCATCTTTCACCGCAGTCCAATTAGGAAAGTGGTTGCTGTTCTCAGCCCTCCCTCCCCGGGGGTTTCTTTTCCCGGGCCATTAGAGTAATGAGTCACGTGACCTCCCCTTAGGTGATGGGCAGGGGCAAAAACAGCTAGTGGATCTTCGTTGTCACAAGCACTTTGAAAACAGCGCCCCCCAACCCCCCCCCCGAGGATGGGGGCGGAGGGGTACACGCTGCATTTGGAAATCCAGTAAATCAACTGGCCAGCTTGTAGATATTTCTGTTTCCTTCACAACTTTAATCTTCCCCCCACACCCCCACCCCTCGGAGTTTAAAATGGCTACTCCTTTCCGGAGTCACAGACCACTCAGAAGAACTACCGGACGAAATTGCAGTCAGTAATGCCACCTTAAACAATCCTGTCAGCTCCACATTTAGGTTTCCCTTATAAACCGAGGCCTAATCTCAGATTAAACAAAGCACATGGCAGCTAAGTAGCCGATGTCTTCACGACCTCGGTGTCTTCACGAGCTGGCTTTAGCGCAGACAAGCAGCCAGGCTTTCCTAATTTGCAGTTCAGGAAGTCGCCTTCCAACCTAGCAGAGGGGAAAGGAAGACTTATTTCATCTGAACAACCGTTCTGTAATTATAGGATTTGGGTTTTGAGTCACTTCACTTAATCTTTACATGACCCAGAATTCAACTTGAAAAATTAAAAGAACAACAATTTCGATTCTATTTATGAAAATTAACGTCTTAGCTGGAGTTAGTAAAGATGCGGTGAAGGGAACATACACCGTTAGGCAGTCACACACCCTTATCCCAGTGCTGGGAAAAGCTTGAGTTATTTGCTGTTACCCTTATAAGAAGTAATACATGCATTTCTAAACTTGTACAGGAGCACATTATACCCAGAAGGTGAGCCATGGCGGAGAAACATAGTAGGATTCCACCCATGGAGTAACCCCAGAAGCTTATCAGATTTAAATAAAAGATTGATGATGATTCTGAGTTTAAAATTTAATGTCCAAGCTACCTATTAAATTTTACATGACAAGGCTGTGGGCTCTGCTGTAAATCAGTAAAATTGATTATGCTCTCACGTCTCTTATGAGATGAAAATTATGTAGACTTTACTGTGCTTTCTTTGAGACGGGCATCTTTGTTTCTTCCATTCATTATCATTTCTCAAATTTTATTTATGAGAAAATTCTATGAGCAATTAACATGCATGATACTTCATACATGCCACATTAAAATCCTCTGTTGCTAATCATCTTTTTTTTTTTTTTTCTATAAATTTCTGATAACCACTGGATTTGCTGAAACAAAGCAGTGTGGTAACTGGATATACTCAGAGTCCTGGAAACAGCTCTCGACTTTTAATTATGTTGAAATGTATCCTCTCCCTGAGAAGGGAGCGCCAGGCAGCTGGACACGGCCGTGAAGAAACAGTGCACAGTAATCACAGCTATGCGCCTTCCTTGTAAATAAATGTTTAGTGTCTGTTGATCCAACACCTTAGTTACCGGGCCAGCCTTTCCCCAGAGGCAGGTTACAATGCCCAGGAGCCCTCTCTGGTGAAGCCCATTTCTCAGATGAGTTAGCAGCTGTGGAGAAGGTAAATGACCTATTTTTAAGTTTCTAGTGACAGGGAGACTGAGGCTCCTGAAATGCCACCCAGAGGCCATGGTTGGCGACATTTATTTCCCCCTACATTCTGTCATTAGTGTCCCCACTCCCCTGGGGTGGGAGGGACACAGATAACTCTGAATAACACAAAAGTAAATACTGTATACCCACGTCACCAAATTGTTTCCATAAATGTACGAGATAGAATTTTCAGGAGTAGACTGTTAGGAAGTATGGTGTATTTATAGTCAAGTAATAAAACATACCACTGCAAGAAATAAAGCCTCAAACATGACCACATAAAACCTTGCGAAATAAAGAATTTTAATTGACTCATTAACTCACAATTAGAACTTAACAGAGATAAATTATAAAATCATTATGAAATAATTTAATACCTTATTTTCTTTGTGTTGGAAGAGGTATATTTTAGTCAAGAGAAAATTCTGTGTCTAATTTCTAAATTTCTAACTGTATTAGTTTTTTTGTTGCTGTTTGTGGGAGGTTTTTTGTTTTGTTTTTGTTTTTGTTTTTTTTCAGTTCCTGGAATTAAACTTGTAGTGAGGTCTGCCCTCTGCCACTGAGAGACATTTCATAGACCCCCTGGCCCAACACGTTTTAGTCTAAGACAGGGTATCATTAAGTGGCCCAGGCTGGCCCTCAATTTTCTATATAACCCCTGTTATTGGGAAGGAGTGTGCATCCTCCTGCTTCGGTTTCAGAGTATCTGAGATTATAGGCATACATTATCACACCCAAACTGAATTCATGTTGTAGGTACACCAAGTTATCTAGAAAGGACATTTTAAAGAACATTAATCTTACATACAAATGGATGGATAAAGAACATAGAACATATATACAGAACAGAATTGTATTCAGTCCTAAAGAAAAGTGAAATCACCCTATTTGTAGGAAGATAATGCAGCTGGAGATCACTTACGTTAAGAGAAATCAGCCAGACTCAAGCATATGGCACGTTTTCTTTCATATGCAAAACCTAGGTGTGTGTGTGTGTGTGTGTGTGTGTGTGTAAGATGAAACTAGACGGGATCATGGGAAGGGAGGATTGGATCTTAGGGCTATTGGAAGGAATGAGACCATCAAAAGAGAGGTAGGCATAGGCAACTAAGTATGTATGAAAACGCCAGTGAAGCCCATCGCTTTGTGTGCTAGCTTTAAAATTTACTTAAAGGGAATATACAAGAAGCCATAACTCATAATATTTATTTTCTAATTTCAAATGTAAGATTTGATTCTTTCCCCAAGTCACTCATACTGGTGGTCCCTCTTCCATAAAATCCAATACCTAGAAAACGCAGCCTCTAGGCTACCTGTTTAAATTTTATAGAATTTTAATGATATATGAAATGTAAACACTTGTTTTGGGATCAAATATTACAAAGATACATAATGGAAAATTATTAACCTCCCCCCTCATAGTCCCATACCCCCGACCCCAGAAACTTAACATCTACATAAATATACTATCGGTCTTCCATAAGCAAAATGCTTTATTATAAAGGTTCTGTTTTATTAAGTGAAAATCAAATCACCCACATTATTCTGTTATTATTGGTCAGGACTCTTGGCTCAAGCAACAGAAATGGGTTCACGTACCCAAGAAGGCTTAGAGCACAGCTGAATCTGGAGACTTAACGCAGCACCTGACTTGATCCTCTCTGTTCTGCTCTACATTGGCCCATTCTTAGGCAAATCCCCCTCTTGGTTCATTTTTTTGTTTTAATTCCCATAGAGGGAAAGGCGGACTGGAATTCCTTTTAGTAGGATTGACATAATTTCTAAGATTTTGTACTTAGTGACTCTAGCTGAATCAAATGCCTTGGTCAGAGAAATGCTCAGACTGGCAAGACCAGGACTTCCCTGGTCGATAAAACCAGACACTCACCAGAAGGGTTAGCAAAGCCTGACCTAACAGAAGAACGTGGTTGTGTGCACTGTGTCATGTTTCTTTCATTTAACACAGTATGTCACGGACGGTCGTCCATATAAAGCAGTCAATGTAAATGTAATGTTAGTTATGGCAGAATAAAACCCTACTCCCTGTAACTCTCTGTAAATAGCCACAAATACATCATTTCATTACTGATGGATATTCAGTTGTTTTTCCCTCACTGTCTGCAGAGTTTTATACTACAAATATTACTGTAAGAAACAATTATGGTGTGTGTAGTGGTTTGAACAAGGAAAGCCCCCAAAGGTTCATAGATTTGAATGCTTGGTCACCAAGGAGCGGCACTATTAGGAGGTGTGGCCTTGTTGGAGTAGGCATGACCCTGTTGGAGGAAATATGTCACTAGGGCTTGGGCTTTGGGGATTCAAATGCTCAAGCCAGGCCTGGTGTCTTTCTTTCTCCCTGCTGCCTGCTGATCTGGATGTAGAGCTCTCAACTACCTCTCCAGCACCAGGTCTGCCTGCATGCCGCCCTGCCTCCCACCATGACAACAATGGACTAAATCTCTGAAACTGTTAATATGCCAGCCCAATTAAATGCTTTCTTTTATGAGTTGTTGTGGTCATGGTGTCTCTTCACAGCAATAGAACATTGACTATGACAGTGTGGTCTAGGTTCAGGTGTGCCCAACCTTTTGACATCGTGACACAAAAACACCTCATAACATTTTCAGTAAGTTTGTGATTCTGCCTTAGACTACATTCAGAGCTATCTATCCCTTAGTACACACTGCTCACAGGCCATGGGTTGGATATGCCCGGTAGTCTGATATTCATCTCTGTAACAGATATCCCAAAAGTGAGGGTGAAAGATCAAAGCACAGACATTTTACACTCAGTAGTTTTGCTTTGGTTATATTTCAAACCTGCTGCACTCCCATCAAGTATGAAATGAGAATGTAGGTTTCCTCATATTTTTAAAATGCTGTGTGTTGGTACAAACTCATCGATGTTCACAAATCTCTATGGTGAATAATAGCACACCCATAAAGCAAAAAAAATGAGTAATGTGCACTCATACATGAAAACTATTTCAAATTTCTGTTTAAAAAAACTCTTAAAAATTAGAAAGTTAAAATTACAGTGAAAGAGATTATTTGCATTTTTATTTTATATTTGTCTTTCCTTTTTATGAACAGTTTCTGATTTTTTTTTCACCAATTGAATTTTTTATTTATGAGCTGAGAGATGCCTCAGTAGGTAAAGGTGCTTGCTGCTAAGTCTGACGACCTGAGTTCAGTTCCTGGGATCCACATGGTAGGAGAGAACCAGCTCTAGCAAGTTTTCCTCTGACCTCCACATTCATGCAGCCCCCCACACTCACGCCACACAAATAAAAACAAATTTTTAAAACTTTTTACTTAAGAATAATCTTGGGCATCATGAAATTTGCAGGCAAATGGATGGAACTAGAAAAAAAGTCATCCCGAGTGAGGTAAGCCAAACCCAGAAAGACAAACATGGTATGTACTCACTTATAAGTAGATACTAGATGTAAAGCAAAGGATAATCAGGATATAATCCATAGCCCTAGAGAAACTAGGTAACAAGGAGGCCCCTAAAAGGTGCTCATGGATTGCCCTGGGAAGGGGAAATAGATGAGATCTCCTGGGTAAACTGGGGGAGGGGTGGGGGCAGGGGATGGGGGATGAAAACATGAGGGATCAGGATGGTCAGGTTGAGGGAGGGATGGAGAAAGAGAGCAATGAAAGAGATATCTTGATAGAGGAGGCTATTATGGGGTTAGGGTAAAACCTGGTGCCAAGAAACTCCAGGAATCCACAAGGATGACCCCAGCTAAGACTCCTAGCAATAGTGGAGAGCGTGCCTGGACTGGCCTTCTCCTGTAATCAGATTGGTGACTATCTTAATTGTCATCACAGAACTTTCATCCAGAACTGATGGAAGCAGACGCAGAGGTCTACAGTCAACCACTGGGCTGAGCTCTGGGAGTCCAATTGGAGAGAGGGAGGAGAGGTCAAGGGGTGTCAAGATCACGAGGGGGAAACCCACAGAGACAGCTGACCATAGATTGGAGCTCAAGCACTCTAGACCAACAGCTAGGGAGCCTGCATGGGACCAACCTAGACCCTCTGCATGTGGGTGATAGTTATGTATCTTGGTCTGTTTGTGGGGCCCCTAGCAGGGACTAGGATCTGTCCCTGGTGCATGAGCTGGCTTTTTGGAACCTATTCCCAATGGTGGGATGCCTCGCTCAGACTTGATGCAGGGGGGAGGAGCTTGGTCTTGCCTTAACTTGATATGCCATGCTTTGTTGACTCCCATGGCAGGCCTTTCCCTTTCTGAGGAGTGGATGGGGGTGGGGTTAGAAAGAGGTGGAGGGAGGGAACAGGAGGAGAGGAGGAAGGGAAAACTGTGGTTGGTATGTAAAATAAATTTTAAAAATTTAATAATTAGGCCAGGCGGTGGTGGCACACGCCTTTAATCCCAGCACTCGGGAGGCAGAGCCAGGCGGATCTCTGTGAGTTCGAGGCCAGCCTGGGCTACCAAGTGAGTCCCAGGAAAGGCACAAAGCTACACAGAGAAACCCTGTCTCGAAAAACCAAAAAAAAAAAAAAAAAAAATTAATAATTAAAAAAAAGAATAGTCTTGGGGGTATATACATATTCTGACACAGTATTACTTACTCTTAATTGATACACTAAATCAAATTATATTAATATATTTCCCAAAGGTTAAATTCTTTATGGGGCTACAAGGCATTATTCTCTCAAGTTGTTTTTATATTGCTTCTAATTATTTTATGTAAAATTTAAAAGTAGAGAAACATTTTTCTTTAAACATCGTATTTTTAAGCTTTCTTTCTGCATGTAGACACTTACAGGAATTCCTGAATCATAACATTTGCCTTTTTGTCCCTTTATGTCACTGTCTTCCGCTCCTCCTCCTCATCACAACTCTTTTGTCTCCCCACACTAACAGTCAGTATGCTTCAAGTTTTTACTTCAAGTTAATATTGATGTAGAAGAAACTCCAAGCTATAGAATGAATATTCTAGAGGATTTCCTAGTAGGTTTGCTCAGGAGACATTCAATCACACAAAGTAGAATTTAGCTAAGAGAACACTGCCTCCCCAAAACACCACGGGTAAGTAGTCTGCTTAGCAGGCTGGGTTAGAGATATGCTAACATCTCTACTACCATTGTTCCCTAGGACTGACCAGCCATTAGGTCACATTCCCAAAGAACATGACTCTGACAGACAGCCCAAAGGGGTCTGTCATCACTGATGGCGCAGGATCACCATCAATGTTAAGTTCTGGAGTGCCACATGTACAGTTCTCTTCTTGAGAAAAGCATAATTCTGCCAGGTGGGCAAGATGACCCTGGGTAGCGACTATGAGAAAAGAACAACACTGATGTATTCAAGAAATAAATCCGGAATCTCTTTGCTGTGTAAATCTCCCATCTGCCCAGTGTCCAGACTGGCAGTCTACTGTTTCTGTTTAAATTGTTCAAAGAGTGACCTGGGCCGGGACCTGAATGAGATTTAGGGATGGCAGTGTTTATGGAATGCATAAGCTTAAACTCTTCTAATTGAGTCCAGCCCTTCTTTGAGCATTAGCCAGAGCTTGACAAGCACTATTGAAGAGCTTTTCCTTCATTACTCTCTAAGTGTGGGGAGTGATTTCTTAACAGCATATTATTTCTGTAACAGTATAACCTCACTTTGAATATAAATTGTGTAATTGTTTTCACATTTATCCTCATAGGAAGGGAGGATGAACACACACACACACACACACACACACACACACACACACACACACACCTTCTATGAAAACAAAGATCCTCCTTTCAAAAACACTAAATATATTGGGGGGAAAAGCACCATGAGCAATCACCAACAGAAATAGAAGATAACATTATTATTAAAGTGCTCTAAAGATTCCAGATATTCATTATCTCAGATATAAAGTATAATAATCATGTTAATTTTAGGAAAATGTTAGGCAATCTTGAAAATACAAGCAGGCAGTGGAACACCATGTTTAAATGTCAGAGAAACATATTTTACTTTATTTTGACAGAGTTTCATGTATCTTGGACTGGCCTTGAACTTACTATGTTGGTGAAGATGGCCTTGAACCTCTGTTTCTGGGCCTGTAGTGAGTCAGAACATTCTGACGAAGAGGGAATAGAAAGAAGAGCTGTTCGCCTCACAGCTTCCAGGACACAGGGAGAAGAGAGAGACAGAAAGGGGCCAGGGCAGGATAGAACATGTCCCCAGTGACCTTCTTCTTCCAATTAGGCCCCACCTCCTAAAGTTTCTACTGCTTCCCAAAATAGCATCATCAGCTGGGGACCAAGCCTTCAATACACCAGACCTCCAGGGACATCTCATACCCAAACTGTAGCAGGGGTAACAGCATGGCAGTTTATTCAAGGGAAGTACTGTGTGTACTCTCAGATTATGTAGAGACATTGCCACATAGATTCATGTCTTGACGACTCTATGAATAAGACCTCCACCTAGAACGGCTGTCTCCTGCGTCTCCATTATAGTGGTGGCTTGATCCACTACACACAGTTTGAAGGGAATCCTCCTGGTCCTCTCATCACTAGATCTGTTCCTTCTGGGTATAGACCACAGAGAATCAAACAGACCAGGTTTCCAACGCTGACGATACTGCCGTAGAACCGGAAAAGAAGCAGTGGTTGGAAGGAATAAACTGGCCTGTGTGTGTTTCTTCTCACCTGCCTTCCCACAGCCAGTAGGGAGGTGGAGAGGGTGTGTTGCTTACTTGTCTCAAGAGGATCCTGCTGCTGAGCGTGGTCGGCCCTGAGTCCTCCCCGGAACCCAGTCACCATGTAACGATGATTTCCTGCCTAAACTACCAGCCCGCAGTGGAGGCAGTGGGCGGAGCTCTGTGATACTGCTCTAACAATCTGTTATTGCCCAAACCACCTGAGAACACTCACTGCCGGCACTCCCGCATCAGCGAGGGCCGGCCCTGCCTAGTAACTGAAAGCCCAATTTAGATGGACTCAGACAACAATATTTTGGCTAATAGTTCCACTGGGGGTTATCAAATTTAAGCACTAAAAATTGATTCTGACCGATGAAGGGCGCTACCAATTTGTTAAAAGGATCGTCCAAAGGCTGGGCAGAAGGGATGGCAGGGAACTCTCTCCAGAGAAGCAAACTGGTAAATACAGTGCTAATGGACAGGGTGCTGCTGTCTTGTGTCCCTGGATGCGGGCACCAATGGCCATCCCTTGAAGTCCCCACAGGAGAACTACTGCAGTCGTCCTTGCTGCCCCACCAAGATGAATCTCCACTTCTCGGCTGCTCCCTTTCACCAGATCAGGATTTACAGAGCCTGGTCAGGGGTGGGAGGGTGTGATGGCCAAGCAAACAGGAGTGCCCGTGACTGGTGGGAAAGGAGCCTGGGACTGGGTCTATCTATCTGGCCCTGACAGTTTCTACACTAGCGAACAGGGACAAGCAGGTGGTAAGGGCATCATCAAACCTTGTGAGGTCTTCAGAAGGGGGTCCAGGCCTCACATCTGCACCCCGCAGAGTACCTGTATCCCAGAAGTCCCATACAGTTCTGAACCCTGGCCCACATTCAGTCCCTACACCACAGGAATTCTGTGAATTACCAGAACCCACCCTTAAGCCTCTTGGTTGATTTGGGCTAATTAGTGACCATTTTGGGGCCTGGGCACATGCCATGTCATCCCACGTGAGTAATGGGACTGTTTCAAAATGAGTTCAGGCTGGAGAGATGGCTCAACGGTTAAGAGCACTGGCTGCTCTTTCCAGAGGTCCTGAGTTCAATTCCCAGCAATCACATGGTGGCTCCCAACCATCTGTAATGAGATCTGGTGCCCTCTTCTGTCATGCAGGCAGAACACTGTATGCATAATAAATAAATCTTTTTAAAAAAAAATGAGTTCAGGCTAAACGATGCTGTAAAGAAAACATTGTCCCTCCAACTACTTTTATTAGCATTTCAGAACTTGTGTTTTTCTTCTCATTTTTCCCATTGGTTTTGAATATATATATATTATATATTCAATATTATATATATATATATATATATTTAATACCTCCCCAAACTGTATGTTCCATGGGAATTAGCCTGATTTTAGACTCTTCTTGGATCTTAAAAGCCCTGATATTCATCCTAGAACAAGATATATTATTATCATGTGCCCTAGACTTTGAGGGAGTTTGTGTGTAGAAAATGTTAGCTGATACAGTTTATGCATTCAATGAATAATAAAGATTGCTCCTTCATTATTTCACTGTCAATCCCCACCTCGAAGTAAAATAAAAGTGAGACAAAGAACTAAATGGCTAGACTTTTTATCAGCTATTTTCATTTTTCACAGGAACGCATTAAATATATATGCAACATAAGAATGAATGCATTGCCTATTTGCATGACAAATAGATGAGATTCCTCATGAAGGATTTGAACTACTTGGAAGAAAGTCATTAACTAAATAAAAACGTTTTTATGTCTCTCAGAGCCCGAGAATTGTCAAGAAGGGTCTTAGGAGATGGATGGCTTTTGTGTGTGTGTTGCCTCAGGATTTATGTTTTTAATTAATTCCTTTACCTCTTTCTTCCTTCTTATCCTCAATCTACAATAGGACTGATATAGCTGGTTATTCCAGATTTATCAAAAGAAAGGATACATTTCTTCAAGAGTGTGACTGGTCCTGTTTTGTGCCCAAACTAGTGCCCTCTGGGTAGACTGTTCCTATTCTTGGTAATTGCTGTTTTTACACTATTAAGCATTCAGTAAATTGAACTGCAAGAAAAGTACTGTGAGACTTGTGCGACGAACTCCCTCATCATCTGGCAATGAGCACTGGAGAGACCTTGTGTTCAGAGGTCTTTGTTCATTGGGAGTTAAATAGTAACTGGCTTAAATAGCTAACTTGAAAGTTTGCCAAGGCAGAACTTTATGGATCTGGTGTCCACTTCAAAAGTTATTTATGGTCAATTCAATGAAGAGTGAAAAATTCCCTGTGCTTCATTCCAGAGCTCTCGGGGAAGTTCTGATCCTCTGATGGGAAGCCACTGTGACTGGGAAGTGGACCTGCTTGCTCTGTTCATGTGGCAGAGGTGATTGACAGCCCCCACATCTCCTTGTACTCGCTCCCTTGGCAATGGGACTTTGCACTTTGTCCCCCTCACAGTGAGTCCTGTGACTGGGTTTGGCCATGTGACTTCGCTTTGACCACTGGTGCAAGACACAAGTTCAAAGCCCAGGCCAGTGAAGACCTGGTGATCAACTTCCTAATCCTTGAACTGCACATTTCATTCCCATGTGCCTGTGAAACTTTAAGGGTATTTGTTCATAGAAAATTTTAATTCATCTTGCTGGGCATGATGACTCACGCCTTTAATTCCTGCACTCAGGAAGCCAAGGCAGGCAGATCTCTGTGAGTTCAAGGCCAGCCAGATCTACATAGCAAGTTCCAGGACAGCCAGGGCTACATAGAAAGACACTGTCTCAAACAAATCCAACTATTCAGCCTATCTTAAAACTCTTATATGTTTACCATAGGTGTGAGAATGTAGTATACTGTTTAAACACATGTGTGCAGGGACATACTCCCATCATGGGCATGGATGCCAGAGGAGAAGGTCCGGTGCCCTGCTTCCTCACTTTCTGCCTTCCCCGCTTGAGGCAGGGTCTCTGGCTGGACCTGGAGCCACAGTGGCTGGCCCTCCAGCTCTCAGCGTCCTCCCATCACAGTGCCGAGGCTGCTCGCCTGCAAGCCATCCCACCCAGGTTTTTGTGCCGGTGCTGGAATTTAAATGCCAGTTCTCTGCTCATGCGATGGGCGCTCTTACCCACTGAGCCAGCTCTCTAGTCTTTTGAAGATGGTTTTATTAATTCTTCTATGAATTTATGTTAAGAAATAAAAACTGGGCTGGGCCTGGCGATGTGAACCTGTTGTTGGGGAATATCAGTTAAAGATGTATCATCTTTGTTTATGTTGCAGAGCATTTGTTTAACGATGCAAAGGTGTGTTGCATTCTTTTTTTTATAGGTTTTTTTTTTTTTTTTTTTTTTTTTTTTTTTTTTTTTTTTTTTTTTTTTTTTTTTTTGAGGCAGGGTTTCTCTGTGTAGTTCTGGTGCCTGTCCTGGATCTCGCTCTGTAGACCAGCCTGGCCTCGAACTCACAGAGATCTGCCTGGCTCTGCTTCCCGAGTGCTGGGATTAAAGGTGTGCACCACTGGCACCCAGCATGTTACATTCTTTTATGTTGCATTTGTTTAACTCTATGAAGCTGTGTTACTGTGCCTGTCTAACACACCTGATGGTCTAATAAAGAGCTGAATGGCCAATAGCGAGGCAGGAGAGAGGGATAAGCAGGGTCTGCCAGGCAGAGAGAATAAATAGGAGGAGAAATCTAGGCTCTAGAGAAAAAGGGTGAGGAGTGAGAAAAGGAGGAGAGGAGGACGCCAGGGGCCAGCCATCCAGCCACAGAGTAAGAAGGGGAGAAAGATATATAGAATAAGAAGAAAGGCAAAAAGCCCAGAAGTAAAACATAGAAGAAGATAAATGGGTTAATTTAGGTTAGAAAAGCTGGCTAGAAACAAGCCAAGCTAAGGCTGGGCACTCATAATTAAGACTCACAAATAAGTCTCCATGTGTTTATTTGGGAGCTGGGTGGCGTGCCCCCAAAGAGAAAAAAAAGAAAAGAAAAAAGAAAAAGAAAATCAACTACAGCCTATAATTCTAGCTGCTCAGAAAGCTTCAGCAGAGCAGGACAGGAAGATTGCAAGTTCAAAGCTTGCCTGGGCTGCAGAGTGAGTTCAAGGTCAGCCTAGGAAACTTAGTGAAATAAGACTGGGGTTGTAGCTCAGCATAGTGCAAGAAATAAGAAAGGAAAGGAAAAAAACCTGGCATATGAGCAAGATGATAGATTTTCCTAGCCTCAAAACAGTCATCAATTATCTGTTTTGGGAACTACCCAAGGAGAAGGGCTAAAAAACTCCTTTCCCTGTTGGGAGAGTGCCGCAGCTCAGATTTCAAACGGCCTTCAAAGCCCATATGTTAGAGGCTGAGTCCCCAGCTTGGGACTCTTGAGGGCCGGTCAAGACTCTGAGGTGGGAGAACTGGGTTAGGGGGTGAGCCCCCAAAGGAGAGAAGGCTCCATTGTGTTCCTGTAGAAAACATGGCCAGTTCTTACGTTCCTCCAACTGCTGTGTGCTGGCACTGGTCTGAAGACTGGGGCATAAATAAGACAGATCTGACCCTTGCTAGTGAGGCATTTTCCATCTTACTGGGGGACTGGAGAGATAAACAGGTAAATGAACAAACCAAGTTGGCAATACCCAATAGTGATAAAAACTGAAGAACGTAAGGGACGCCCCTACCCCGAATCCAAGCTGCATGTTACACCAGCAACAAGGAAGAGATGTGCAGATCTACAAATCTATGCAAATCTAGGCAAAGGCCACAGAAATCCCTGGGACTGAGGAGGGACAGCTGTGGGTTGCTGTGGGCTAAGGGTAGGCAAAACAGAGGAAGTCACTCTTGGTCGCCGAGGAGGCAGACTGTTTTCTTTCTCTGACCACTATTTCTGGTAGATCATTGCCCGGCTCCACCTTGAGGTACCATATCTGCTGGACAGAAGTGGAGGGGTAACATGGGGACAGTGCTGGTGTCGACCTAGCCTGGTGACCGTCGTGACGTCTGGAGACTGAACCCACCACCTTCCCACAGCCTAAAGACTAGGGGATTGCTGACTGGGACAAGCACAGACGGTAGGTAATGGGCAGAAAATCGTGGCAGTGGCTCCCTGAGGGGCGAGTACACTGTGCCTGCATTTCTTCTTCTGCAAAATGAGGATCGTGCCCCCTCATTGGGTTGTGATGACTCCCTAAATAAATACATGTAAGATGAATAGGATGTGTCTGTATTTAAACATCTGTCCTGGGTGTACATTAGCCCATTCTCAAACAGGTCTCTAGAAGGATAGAATGAGTATCCTCACTATGGAGCCCCACATGAAATCAGGCAGTTGAATGCATCTTGGGGGAATGGGTGACATGCACACTACCGAACACTAGGGGCCAGCCACAAGTGTACTTAGGTGTGTGACAAATGTACCTGGATCTTTAAACCCACAGTGGACTGCACCCATAGCAACCAGAAAGAAGGCCTCGGCGGCGGCACACCTACAAAAACATTCTAAAGCATTCAACAAGCTCAAAACCTTAAACTTGGTAACATCCCAGGACATACATCTTTCCTTAACAGTGAGTGCATAAGTTGGAGGATGAGATGGAGACTAAGGATAAATGCAGGAAATGTCCACGAGAGAAAAGGAAGGACTATCCTGTGGGCTGAGGTGTGTGACTGACTTCTCAGGGGAGGCAGAAGAAACTGAAGAACGGAAGGGAGAAAGAAAGGAGACTGGTGAGTTAGCAGATAGTGTCTGGGCCGCAGGTCGGTGGTCACTAGTCCACAGAGGTCAGGACAAGCCTCTGGGAGGTGATGACAGTCAGGATGCAGTTCCCTTGGGAATTCAGTAACACTCTGGGGATCAGCCTTCCAGGCAGGAGGAATGGCGTGTGCCGAGACCCTGAAACAGAAACCTGGCCTATTCAAAGATGGGGTGAGGGGAGCTGTGTGGTTAGAGCATGGTGAACCAGTTCTAATTCCGCCTGTCCTCGTACACTAGGTTTGCGCGCACCGTTTGGGACAAGTGGTTTCTGGGAACTGGCGATTCTCAGGAAGGAGGTCCCTCTCTGGGCTTCAGCTGAGCTGCCTTGTGGTAGGGAAGCGGGGAATGAGCTCCAGGCAGCCTGATAAAGGTTCCAGACTGCAGATTCCCACCCACCCCACCCCCGAGGCAGAAACATCAGTGGATGCAGGCTTGACACGGAAGACTGGATAGCAGAGTGGTCCCTGTGTTCGCTTCTACACTAACTGTCCCCACTACTGCCCCAGCTTGCCACTTGTGGTGGTTTGGATGAGAATGGCCCCTTTGGGCTCGCATGCTTGAAGGCTTGGGCCTCCCTTGGTGGAACTGTCTGGGGAGGATTAGGAGGTGTGGTCTTGTTGGAGGAGGTGTGTTACTGGGGGCAGGCTTTGAGTTTTCCAGAGACTCCTGCCATTTCCAATGTGCTCTCTGCTTCCCCCGTGGGGTTTGGGATGTGAGCGCTCAGCTGCTGCTCTCTTGCAATGTCTTCTGCTTGCTGCCACGCTGCCCTGCCGGGGTGGACTCCCCTCCCCCGCAAAACTCTAAGCCCAGAATAAACTCTTCCTTCTATATTTTGCCTTGGTCATGGTGTATCGTCACAGAAATAGGAAATATAACTAATACTCAGCTTCCGCCTTCTTCGGCTCTTCCCTGGGACCCCTTTCCCACTGAGCCTCAGCCATTTGGGCTCTGGGCTCCTGTACTCTTTCCCAGAGACCAGCCAATCTTCTTCAAAAGCACATTTGATGGATCAAAGGCACCACGTCCCAGTCTTCATTCTATCCGTGGGTGTCAGCCTGGCATGGCTGCCCGGTGCAGACCCGCCCCTTCTGAAACAGAAACAAAGGCAGTACAAGCCAGGTGCCACCTTTGAGGTGCCTGAGGGTCCTGGTCCAGCTTGATTCCCATCTCTCCTTGTGCTTAGAAAAAGGTCAGCGCCCCATAAAATGAATTAGTTTCACACATACAAGCATGTACACACACACATACACACACACACACACACACACGTTTAAAATAAAAAATTATTTTAAAATAATTTTTAAAAAGTATGCCGCTTTCTGTGGTGAAACTTTCAACTAGAATTTGTCTGTCTCAAAATAACCATAAACAGCCTTAATCAGCACCTTTTTTTTCCCTCTGTTCACAAATAATTTTTCTCACCAGGACTACTGTGGGTCATAACAGTAAATAAATAATAATTTATTATTGTTTATTTATTTAATAATAGTAAATAAGTAGTACATTTTCTTTCCATGTGTACTGACCTGTGTGAGAGGGGGGTGCTCAGGTGTATGAGGATGTGGATGCTGATGCTGCTAAGTGCATGTGGGGGAGCAGAAGACAACCACAGGTACCCTCTGTCCTTGATTTTTAGGGTCTCTCACTGGAACCCGAGGCTTGCCAATTAGACTAAGCTAGTTGGCTAGTGAGATGCAGGAATCCCCCTGTCTCTGCCTCTCCAGTGCACACACCATGCCCAACTTTTTATGTGGGTGTTGGGGATCAAACTCAGTCCCCATGCTTACACAGCAAGCTCCTTGCCGATGAAGCTACCTCCCCAGGTATAATAATCACAATAATATTTCTTGTTAAATGTGAGATTCTGACTTCCCCCATCTAAAAATCTCCAACAGCCATATGATGTATGTGCTATTCCATTCTCAACAAAAGAGACGCTGAAACTTTAAAAAAATTAATGGTTTTTCAAATTCTATTATTATTGTGTGGGTACACGAGCCATAGCATGGGTACAGTCAGGGGACAACTTTGTCACCTCAGCTGTCTCCTCCCACCTGGACATGGGCTCTAGAAATCCAACTCCAGTTACCAGGCTTCTGTGGTAAGCACCTTTACCTGCCAAACCATCCCGAGGCCCAAGAGTCAATAACCTGTGATAGCTAGAGACAGGTCTTTAATCCAAGGTTACCTGACCCCAGAATTCTAGGATGAATTTCTGAATGTTTGACCAATTTTACAAAATAAAATGTGTTAAAATTATCTTCAAACTACTGACTTCTCTCCCGAACACAATTTTGTCTGAGACACAATCTTGTGGGCATCCATATGCTATAGGGCATCAGTGATGGTGGCTTGGCCCACCATGGGCACCACAGCAACTGTGTAGAATTAATTATGAAGGCGCTGGAAGACTAAACCTTCCCTTCCCCAAAAAGACTCTCAGAAAAATGATTCCATGTCTCCTACATGACCAAGCAACTCATCGCACCCCAGAGAGATACATTACTCGTGGGTTGGTGGTAACGCTTGAGGGAAACACCCATTTCACTGTCCGCCAGCTGGGTAAAATTTTAGCAAAGATGTTCATATATTATACTAATTAATAATGATGATGATATTGATATTGGTAACAAAGGACTCACCGTTTTATGTTTTTACTGTCTTTTTAATCCACCGTTTGTTTATGCCACGGGGAATCAAACGCTGGGTCTTGCGCTTTTCGTGGCTATAAGACACTGTCTGAGCATTGTGACAATTTTTCTGCAGTGTCATCGGAGGCAGAATTTCTATTCTAGAGCTTTGTTAGACAAACACGAACTCCGGGCAGCGAGAGTGAAGGACAAGTGATGAACTGAAGCGGGGCGGTGGTGGTGGCGAGAAACGACGGTTTATCCCTGAGCTGGGCTCTCCAGCACTAGAAAGTAGGGTGGGTTGCTTCGTCATGTAGGAATTTTGAGACAAATTACATGGAACTATTTTTTGTTTTGTTTGGTTTTTTCGAGACAGGGTTTCTCTGTGTAGCTTTGCGCCTTTCCTGGAACTTACTTGGTAGCCCAGGCTGGCCTCGAACTCACAGAGATCCGCCTGGCTCTGCCTCCCGAGTGCTGAGATTAAAGGCTTGCGCCACCACCGCCCGGCTGAATTCTTATTTTTTTAAAGAATCCTTTTAGGGAGGGGAAGAATTCACTCCTAGACTCATGTTCTGCCTCACTGCGGATAAAGATCATCTTGATACAAAGTAACTTAGGAACCTCTGAAGAGCATAGAAGCAGCTGCTGGGTCGTCCCCCACCCCCGTCTGAGTTTCAGACCGAGGAGTGAGCAGGAAAGATGCCTTCTTACCGCCTGAAGCCTCCTGAGCATTATCAAACAGGCATAACCCTCATGGTCCCACTGCATCTTGTACCTTATGACGGGGAGCCCTGGGTGGAAGGCAGGCAGTGGAAGGCACCAGGCCGTGTAACCAGGAGCTGCTGGTACCGGCCGGGCTGCCTGAGCAGGGAGAACTCTGCAGCAGCATGGCTGCTGGAGCGGTGGAGTCCTGAGAGCTGTAGCACTGACCAAAGCGTCGGGCCAGAGGCTGAAAGGCGATCTTCCTTGAAGATCAACTTAGCACTGAGTGGGATCGGTGAACTCAGACTGGCAGGACATTCTCACCTGCGTCTAAGGCTCACACGGGAGATGTCTCTTGGTTGTATGTTTAGAAATGCGATGGCTGGTCATTGGGAATGCCCATTTTAACTTCACCGGCTTTGTCAGAATACAGTCTTAAATAAGAGCTTCAGAGAGTTCACCGGTTGCGATCCCATCTAATTTTCTTTCCTTCCTTAAAAGGTGCATCGAAGACTAGCCAGATGGCTCAGTGGGTAAAGGTACCTGCTGATGGCCTGACCCTCATGTTTTTGATCCC
Source organism: Peromyscus leucopus (assembly GCF_004664715.2). NCBI lineage: Eukaryota > Metazoa > Chordata > Mammalia > Rodentia > Cricetidae > Peromyscus > Peromyscus leucopus. Next base: position 83,981,994 of record NC_051069.1, read on the forward strand.
CAGAACCCTCATGATAGAAGGACAGAACCAGCTTCTGGAATTTGTCTGCTGAGCTCCACACATACACGTGCAGTGGCATGCACATGCCCTCTTACACATAAATAAATAAATAAATAAATAAATAAATAAATAAATAAATGTATTTTTAAAAAGTACACCAGAGACCCATCTGTTGATCTGTAAATTAATCCTGACGGTGGCGGAATACCCGACTATTCCCATCACAGTTTCCTCCTTATTAAACTGGTAATCGGCATCTGCTACCAAATTCACAGGAAAGCCCAAAGTAAGAATTTAATGCTACGAGGCATTTGGAATTGAAGAGAGAAGCTAATATTTAAATCCAAATCCATTTTAAACCCAGAATTGTCCATTGTTCCCAGGAGAGAGCACAGCTTGTTTGATGCTCGTTCTGAGTTTTCTCTGCCGACTTCGCTCCCCCGCCCTATGTACAGCCCTTCTCACCCACCCCAACCCCACAGACTCACCCATCCCAACACCCACCGTTGCCTTCACCTAACAGGTAAGCAGTGTGCGCTCTCATTTCATAATCTATGGAAAGTAACATTGGGCAACTCCTTACCTCACATCAAGATCTGGGGTACCCACTGGGGCTTGATGAGGTTCTCATGGAAGCCTGTGACTCCCTAACCTACATTCATATGGCTTTAACTTATAGTTTCAATACTATTTTTCTTTATTTTTAAAAGATTTTTAAGTTCTTATTTTATGTGTAAGAGTGTTTTGCCTTCATGTCTACAAATAAACCATATGCATGTGGTGCCTGCAGTGGCCAGAAGAGGGCATCACATCCCCTAGAATTGGAGATACACAGATTTGTGAGGCACCATGGGATGCTGGAACTTGAACCCCAGTCCTCTGCAAGAGCAGTAAGAGCTCTTAAACACTGGGCCATCTCTCCAGCTCCTTCCATGCTAATTTCCTCATCTCTTGTGGCATTGGTACCCCTAGAGCAGTGCTAGGTGTGGTCCCAGGGAATAAGGAGGCGTGTTGACTACAGAGGTTTTTAAGAACAATAAGGCAGAAGACTAAAAGCTGGTCTACTTTTAATATGATTTCACACTAGCAGCTGTACATCATGCCAAACATCCTTCCCCTCTAAAAGCTTCTTGACTTAACCTTTAAACAACTTCTGCATTTGCCATAATTTTGTAATAAATTCAATTAGCATACAACAACGCCTGTCTTTAGTCAGCACTGTTATCTCCGGTCAGCTCAACTCAGAGAAGCCCTGACACAAATGGACTTAACAACATGCAGTTGTTGAGAGCTGAGTCCCTAACGGCTCAGGATCACTTAAGCTGCTGGAACTTGTCTTGGGTGCACCTCCATCGCCAACCTGTGTGGCATGCTCTGCTTGGGCATCAAGCACTAGATCTGAGATAGGCCATGGTAGAACAGTGGCCATGACAGCACCTGAGCAATCATAATCTTTCTCATCAGCTTCATCCTCTCATAAGAGCTTTCACAGAGTGTTTGCTCAGGATTGCATTTTAAAACAGCAAAGCAGTGTAAATTGCAAGGTGTGGTTTTGGGGTGGGGTTGTTAATTCAAATTCATATATGACAGACTCTTCATAAATTGATATTGACTTTTTCTGTATTCATTAATATGAAGGTATGTTTTTCTCTCTTTTGAATAGTAATATAATTAAGGAGAATAATCAGTTACATTCCCCTCTCTTGACATGGTAACAATTTATTTTATTACTTATGTTTTTTAAACTGACCTACAAAGTTTGGACAGTTCTTACTCTTCAGTTCATTCCATGGTTGTTGATAACGGATCGTGGAGGCAGGTGAAGATCTGCTCTGTGCACATCCCCTGAGGACCAGCTCCCTGACTGCTGGGCAGGTGCAGAGGTGAGATCCAGAGCTCCTCTGCCCCCTGCTGCTTACTGTGAAGTTGCTGGCTGAGGGATGATTAACCCTTGTTTCACCTAAATCCTGTTCTTGTGTTCAGATACACACTTAACTAAGATGTCAACTCTGTGAGGATTAGAATTTAATTGCATTCACAGAGAGCTTCCGAGCCTGTGTGGGCAGTTGATGGGTTTTTATTGAAGGGATGAAAGAATGTGGGATTACTCTATTGGAAAACTTGTGCTAATATCTTGGCATAGTTTTTGTTTGTTTTATAGTGCCGGGTCTTGAGTGCGAGGCTCCAATCCGTGCTGGGTAAGCATGCTGCCACTGACCTATACCCTCGGCCCATTGGCCCATTTCTGTGTGTTCTGTGGGAGTGCTCACAGCACACAGTAGGTGTCTTATTAGAAGCACACAGCATATATTACTTCTTTTGTGTCCTCCCTTCCCGACTCCCCCCACATTCCTCAGTGTCAGAGACTCAGTAATTGCAGATTGACAAGCCAGTTAATTAATAAGATCTAGACTCAAAGCACAACTCTGAGGAATTAGTGTGGAGTTATTTTATTTGTGCTCTAACAAATAAAGCTTGTCTGGGGATCAGAGGAAAAAGCCAGCCACTAGATTAAACACAGAGGTCAGGCAGTGGTAGCGCATGCCTTTAATCCTAGCATTCGGGAGGCAGAGATTCATCAGGATCTCTGTGAGTTCAAGGCCACACTGGGAACAGAGCCAGGCATGGTGGCACAGGCCTTTAATCCCAGCACTAGTTAACCATAGAGGTCTGGAGGTCTGGGCAGAGAGGAAGTAAGATGGCAGGGCACAGAAAGGTATGTAGGTGTGAGTATACAGGAAGTAGCTCTCTCTTGGATTTCCTACAGAAAATTAGCTGAGGATTTCCTACAGTAAGAACTTGTGGCTGTGGCTTGTTCTATTCCTCTGATCTCTCAGTTTTTACCCCAATATCTGGCTCTGGGCTTTTTATTAACAAGGCTGTTTAGCAATTCATGTTACAATTGAGAATGGCCAAGAAGTTAAAAATTCGATAAAACAGTGGTTTTTTTTTTCTTATCTTAACCACATTAGGTTTTAGGGCAGTGTGCTGGCTAGATCTAACTCAGCTTGATACCAGCATAGTCATCTGAGCAGAGGGGACCTTAATTGAGCAAATGCTTCCATAGGATGGGCATGTAAGCAGGCAAGCCTGTAGGGCATTTTCTTAATTAGTGATTGATGAGGGAGGGCCCAGCCCACTGTGGGTGTTATCTATGGGCAGATAGTTTGGATTCTATAAGAAAGTAGGCTGAGCAAGCCATGAGGAGCAAGCCAGTAAGCAGCACCCCTCCATGGCCTCTGCATCAGCTCCCGTGTCCAAGTTCCCACCTTGTTTGAGTTCCTGCCTTGACTTCCCTCAATGGACTGTGACTCAGGATAGAGAAGCCCAATAAACTCTGTCCTCCCCAAGTTGCTCCTGGTCATGGCATTTCATCAAAGCAGTGAGTAACTCTAAGACAGGTAGGTTAGGGGAGTTACTCATTAAGAAATAAAATGTTCTCCTGGCAATGGTGACGCACACCTTTAATCCCAGCATTCAGGAGGCAGAGGCACTTGGATCTCTGAGTTTAAGGACTGCCTGGTCTACAAAGTGAGTTCCAGAACAGCCAGGGCTACACAGAGAAACCCTGTCTCAACAAACAAATGAAAAACAAAAATTAAAAAAAAAAGAAGGAAAAGAAAACGTTCAACTTATTAAAAGATACTATAATTTAATTATTGCCGAATTTTAGCCGTTTCTTTCTCACTCATGCAGCCGGTACCTAGAAGTGCATCTGATGAAGTGCTTCACAATGACCCAGCGCTATGATTATATATGAAATAAGAAAGGAGGGCGCATATACCAGGGTTTTTAGAGCAGGGTCTTACTATGGCCCTGGCTGGCCTGGAACTCATTCTGTAGACCAAGCTGGCCTTGAACTCAGAGATCCAACTGCCTCTGCCTCCCCAGTGCTGAGATTAACGGTGTGCACCACCATACTCAGCAGGAATGTAACTTCCAAAGCATCTGCTCATGTAAGATATCCTTGCAAGAATGATACTGAATGGTAGTGTCAAAGATCATAAAAACGGAGCTGGAGAGGTGGCTATATAGATAAAGTGACTGTCACACAAGTGTGAGGGTCTGAACTTGAACCCTCAGTACCCCTGTAAAAACTGGCAGGGAGGCGCATCTCTAAGCCAGTGCTCCCATGGAGAGATGGAAGGTGGAGGTAAGAGAATCCCTGAATGCTCATTGGCTGGTTAGCACGGTGGGCATACACAGCAGTGAACAACAAAAGAGAAACACTGATCTCAAAGCAAGATGGAAGGTAAGGACACACAATCACATACATACGGTCACTTACATATATATATATATATATATATATATATATATATATATATACACACACACACACAGTCTCATGCACATACACACACAGCCACACACACAGTCACACATGCTCACATAGTCACACACGTGCTCACACGTACTCACACACACATATTCACTCACACACAGTCACACAGTTTAGCCTCAGTTTGTAAATAAACCTGCCAGAGCCCAGAGAGAGAGTCTAAGTGACTCCAGGACAACATCTTACCCAGTGACTCAGCATCAGGATACTGTGAGGACCAGAAGCCAGCAATTTCAGCTCCCACCTGTCCCTCATCCAGAACAACAGCACTTCCAACTGTCACACCAAAGCTCTTGAGGCTGAGGGATCTCTGCAATGAGACCTTGTTGAGCCTTAGAGAGGCCAGGGAAAGGACCAGGTCAGAAGGCATGTCCCTGTAGCTACTACCATCGAGGCAGGATAGCAGTTGGAAACATGCCTGGCAAACTTAAGAGCCATAAACTACTTCTATAATGAAAACTTGTGAAGAGAAAGCATAAATAGTTTACACTGGGTCTACACCAGTTATTGAGATGAGGAGTAGAATTGTGCAACACAGGGCAAGCTTGTCTCTCTGTGATTAGCTGGACTTAGCAGTGCAGAAAGCTTACCTGGGAGCAGGTATGGTGGCACCTGGGAGTCCCCCCTGTTGTAGAATAGTATTTTAAGGTGTGTTACTTTTGTTTATGTTGCATTTGTTTAACTCTGTGAAGCTGTGCTACTGTGCCTGTCTAACACACCTGATGGTCTAATAAAGCTCTAAATCGCCAATATCAAGGCAGGAGAAATGATAGGTAGGGCTGGCAGGCAGAGAAAAAAATGTATAGAAGGAGAAATCTGGGAGGAAAAGAGATAAAGGAAAGAGAGAGGAAGAAGGAGGACTCCTGTAGTGGGTAGCCATTCCAGCTTTGATTTGGAAGTTCCAACCCCCATTGAGGCTTCGGTAACTGTCACACCTACAAGGCAGGGCCAAGAGAGGACCCTGAAGACCCGAGATCTGGATGCGCCGGCTCTCTTGGTTCCTGGACCCTGGACACTGGAGGTAGACCGAGCAGAGTTCTCCAGAGAACACCGCCAGACTGCGCTACACCTTTCCCAAACCCTGCAACCTACCTATCCCTTCATTTGTAAGTTATGCCACTAAATAAACCTCCCTTTTAGCTACGTGGAGTGGCCTTAATAATTTCACCAATAGACTCCAGGGGCCAGCCACCCAACTACACAGCAAGCCATGGAGTAAGAGAAAGATTTACAGAAGTAAGAGAACAGGAAAAGCCAAGAGGGAAAAGGTAGACAAGATAAATTAAGGAAAGCTAGCTAGAAATAAGCCAAGCTAACCCCAGACATTCATAATTAAGAATAAGCCTCTGTGTGTGATTTATTTGGGAGCTGGGTGGTGGGCCGCCCAAAAGAGCTAAAACAAACAACAGCACCCCCCAACAGGATTTGTGTCAGGGATTTGACACATATTCAGGAACGCGAAACAGGCTTCTCTTCATTTGGCCCAAAGCTTCATCTCTTCCCCTCCACCTTCTGGCCCTTATACTCAAATGTGAGACAGCTCAAGATTTTTTTTCTCTTATCATAACATATGAGAAAATCACTCCATTTTGCTCCTCTTACCAAACTGCCTAATTACTAGTATAAGTGCTTCAGAATTATAGCTGTTTATTGGTAGCCGTTGACTAAGCAATGAAAAAGAATTTTAGAAAATTATATTCACAGATAAAATACACTGATTAATGGGGCTATGAAGAATTTCCTAGTGTGGGCCAGGCCTAGTGGGGAACTCCTGACCCAGGACATAGAAGGCAGAGGCAGGAAGACTTACTGTAACACGCACTTGGATGAGAGGAGGTACTAGCATCAATGTGCCCCATAATTCCCTGCAGGCACTGTTTGATCAATAAGCCATAATGCACATGTAACTCAGTGAAACCAGACCTCCAGCGCCAAGATCTGCACCCTCCAAACTCACGAGGAAACAATTCGGTGGGGGTGATATGTTAGGGCAGCAGGAAGCGAACAAGGAAATGGATGCTGGGCAAGTCATCGAATTAAAGGAGAATTACAGGAAATTTCAGAGTCAGAAAGTTCAAGGATGAAGACAAGACGTTCAACACGTGTGTGTCTCCTCTCTTTCTTTGCTTGACTTCATGCTTGTCTACTGTCTTACGGTTTCTTTGCTGTGAAGAGACACCATGACCACGGCAACTCTTACAACTGAAAACATTTAATTGGGTGGCTGACAGTTCAGAGGTTCAGTCCATTACCCTCATGGTGGGACATGGTGGCGTGCAGGCAGACACGGTGCTGGAGAGGCAGCTGAGAGTTCTACATCTTGTGCAGGCGACAGGAAGTGAAGTGACTCACTGGGCATGGCTTGAGCATATATGAGACCTCACAGCCCACCTCCACAGTGACACACTTCCTCCAACAAGGCCACACCTCCTAACATGGGGACCATTTTCTTTCAAACCACCACATCTACTTTACATGGGCTTTTACTCTGAGGAGGGGAAAGCATTGGATCAGACGAAGGACAAAGTTACAGTTTACCCAACCATCTTAACTGGCTTTATTTTTAATTCTAGAAAGGTGACACTTCACTCCTCTAGTTGAATAAGTGTTCCAATGTTCTAAACAGCAATCTGTATTCTAGAATGAGAAAGGCGGAAGAAACTGGAACTGAGAAAACAAAATTGGATTAGTCATTTCAAAGTTACTTCCCTCCTAAGGTGGAGACAGAAGGCTGCACAATAGGACGATGGCTGATCAGTCGAGGTCAGGCGATCCCAGGTTCCCTCTTTTGTGTAACGATTAAAGCACACAGCGTTTCTGAAACTGACCTCTTTGGGAGATTTGGCTGTGATCTAATTCAGGTTTCACCTGAGGTCAGATAAACACCCTGACAGGCGGTTTGAACATGAGTGCTTCTATTTGAATTTTAGCCAGGTTTGCTGGGGGCTAGAACAGAGCATAGTCCAAAGCAATAACCTCCTGTGATTTTGTTATTTGGCTTTTAAAAAAATGTTTCTCACCATGTATTCCAGGCTGACCTTGAACTTCAGGTCCTCCTGCCTCCACCTCCCAGTGTTGAGATGACAGGCAGATGTCATCACACTTGGGAAAGGAATAGCTCAGGCTAGCCTTGAACTCGTACTCCTGCTTTAGGAAGCAGCCTGTCTGTATCATGTTGGAGGTTGCAGTCCATGAAAGGCACGGGTGTCAGGAGCATGAAGGAGGTGCTCACACATCATTCACAGTCTAGAAGCAGAGAGAGATGACCACTGATGCTCGGCTCACTTCTGCTCAACTTGATTTCTCCTTTTGATGAGGGCCTGGACCCCAGAGCTGTGGAATAGTGCTGCCCACATTTTGGAAGAGCCTTTCCACTTCAATTACCTGATCTAGAAAATCCCTCATAGGCATGCTTAGGGGCTAACCTTTCCTTAATTCTAGATCCTGTCGAGTTGGCAATCAGCACCAACCATCCAGCTCGATTCTGTCACAGCAGCCGATGCCTGTCATTTTAATATTTCCACTCTGAGTTTTCCCTGCCAACTTCAGCAAAAGTGCCAAGAGCATACTCAATTGAGTCCATCTGAGTCACGTGTCCCGCTGAAGGCCGACCAGTGAATTCTATTATTCCAGTCAATTGTTTCCAGCACCCTGGAGTCTGGAACCTCTTGTTCAGTTTCCCCAGGAGTAAGCCTGGCTCTGAAGGGATGCAGACACTTGACCTCTTCAAAAGACTTGCCACAAACCCCGTTTCCTACAGCTCATCCTTTTCTGAAGAATTTGTCATCTCTGAGTCCGTGCTATGAAACAGGGTCCCTTTCCTCCCACATCTGCAGAAAATGAGTTTTCATCGTACCAGCTTTGCTGGGTCAGACCCTTCTCAACCAGTCCCCACCTACGTTCCAAAGCCGAGCTGGCATAAGATCTTCACCCATTTCCATTACCCCGTGGACCTGAGCCCTGTGGGCGTCTTTACTGTTATTTTAGTGGCATTCTGAGAGAGCAAAGAAAAGCTATTCTAAGCTGCAATCTTTAACCAGAAGTCTGTTTGGAGGAATTCTCAATAATGTTCTGTGAAGATGCTAATGTGTAGTATAAAGGGGAAAGAGAAGGAGATGGGGTGGGCAGGCAGGGAGGGGTGGGCAGACTCTGGCCCACACCCCAGTGCTAAGCAGGAAAAAAAACAACCCTCTGTTTTTTATATTTTGTATTTTGGGCTTCTAAGGTTTCATCTAAAGAAAGAGCCTTCAACTAAAAATAGCCTTAAAACCAGTGCGCACCACCAGGGTGCCTCCTACACGTGCTTAGGCTTATAATAATTCTGCGTCTCTGGATTCTGTTTTTTTCTTTCTTTCATTAGACTGCATTGTAAGTATCTTTCCATATTTCTGGATCTTTTTCATAATCAATTTTATAACCTATTGCCTAACACTGGTAGACCTTTAGTAAATAATCATGGAATTAATAATTATACAATATAAGAATCAGTTCTAATTTCTTTATAACTGTAGGTTACAGAGATAAATAACCTACTTTATTCCTTCATTCCTTCCTTCATTCATTCATGCATTCACCTTCCAGGGCACAGTTTTGAATAGGACTGCATGCCTGACACTGGGAGCTGAATGCATGAATGAATAAATTAATGAATGAATGAGTGAATGAATGTAACGCTGGGAAAACAGCATGAATGAGGTGACACAGCCCTTTCCTCACAGGTCCCGCTAGGAAAAGGGGAATCTAGCCAATGAACTCACAACCATGATAACGATAAAGATGGAAGCTCTCTGGGAATCAAAAGGGACCATGGGACACACAGTAGAGGCACACACGGAAAGTCAGGGAAGGCTCCCTGAAGGAGGCGCTCTGGGTAAAGCCTAACCGAGGAACACAGCCCTGGGTCCTCTGCACTGGGGAGGCAGAGACAAACCCCTCACCGGAATGTCAAGGTCATCCTGGTTTCCAGGCCCACGAGGGCTGCGCACGAGACCCTACCTCACTGAAAGGAAAAGAACAAGACAGTTTGGGGTCCAGCATAAAAGCAGAGTAGACAAGGAAAAGGGAGGAGAGGAAAATGCAAAACCCAACACTCTTTAACCAGTAACAGAAGTGAAAGCAGCGGCAGACCTCCCAGGAGCTGGGGAGACTGACAGGCGGGTGCAGAGAGGGCCCCCTCCCCACACCCCACCCCACGGGGCCTGAAAGTCCACAGAACCATAGGAAAGTCAGGCTGAGATTAGAAACTTCTGGAGCCAATTCGAATACAACTGTGGACAGGTCTAAGAGTTGAAAGCTCAGAGGAACGGAGTCCTGGGGAGGCTCCACACTAACTTCACCTACAGGGCCTCCAGCAGGTCTCACAAGGAATACTGGAGAAACCTCCCCACACCCCGTTCTTCCAGCAAGATTTTTTTTTCTCTTTAGTCTTTTGGGGGTCCACCACCCAGCTCCCAAATAAACACACACACAAGGTTATTCTTTCTTATGAATGTCCAGCCTTAGCTTGGCTTGTTTCTTGCCAGCTTTTCTTAAATTATCCCATTACCTTTTGCCTCTGGGCTTTTCTCTTTCTCTATTTCTGTATACTTTCTTTACTTCTTACTCTATGGCTTGCTGTGTAGCTGTGAGGCTGGCCCCTTGCATCCTCCTCTCCTCTTCTCCTTCCTTCTTGATCCCACCTCCCAGATTTCTCCATTTATTCTCTCTTCCTGCCAGCCCCGCCTATCCTTTCTCCTGTCTTGCTATTGGCCAATCAGCTCTTTATTAGACCAATCAGATGTTTTAGACAGACAAAGTAACACAGTTTCACAGAGTTAAACAAATGCAACATAAAAGAATGCAACATATCTTTACATCATTAAACAAATGTTCCACAGCATTAACAAATATAACACACCTTAAAATAATATTCTATAACAGTATTCTTCTTAATGAAGCCTGTCCACAGGGAAAAAAATCCTTAGCCAGAACCTAAACTGCACGAGTTTTATCAGAATGTAATGATGGCGGGAATTGGACACACTGAACCCAGCCCCCTCAGATGCCTGTCCTGTGTAAAGAGGAGAACTAGGAAAATGTGAGTTCACAATTCGAGTCTGAGGCTAAACAGACCTACAGAACATCCCCTCCCGGTGCTATTTATCTGCTAAAGGCAGATTTAAAGCACTTTCTTTTACACGGCCTATCAAATCTGATTATCAGGAAAAAAGTGTACAGATTATATATATGTATGTATGTATGTATGTATGTATGTATGTATGTATGAAAAAACATAATCTGGATAGGAAACCATGAGAGCAGATTCCGATTGGGTAGGGTGTTCAAATGGTCAGACTGGTTCTGAATCAATGCTGGTGCTGCTGAGGCGGTGGAATTGGACAAGGAGGCAGCCTCTCAAAAGGCGGTTGAGAATTTCCAAGCTCCAGCCCTTCAGCCAGTGACCCTCACACTGCAAAGGTGAAGCAGAAGAGCCGCTGAGCCTGCGACCCTTAGGCTCAAGGTGAAAAGCGGGGAGCTCTTATCCGCCCAAAGCTGGAAGGTAAACTGAGGTAATAAATGCATCAGCCTATACTTATCTCCAACACCCAGGCTTTGGGCCACTCAGAACAAAATTTAAAATGATCACAAAGATAAAAGCAATACTGATAAAATGTGCCGCATCATTTCGTCCTCTCCTGGCAGGAGAGGGTGGGAAGACCTCTGCATTCCGGCTTTATGTCGTCCGTAGAATACGGTTTTCACAATTCAATAAGACTACAACCAGCCCCAGGCATGTCCCTCCCTTTCTCCCTTGTCCTCTTCTTCTCTCATTCATTCTTTCATTCACTCATTCATTCTCTCTCTCTCTCCTAGATTTCTCCTCCTATTTCTCCTCTCTGCTTGCCAGCCCCACCTATCCTTTCTCCTGCCCAACCACTGGCCATTCAGCTCTTTATTAGACCAATCAGGTGCCTTACACAAGATGAAACTGCAACACATCTTTCCATAATTAAACACACATCCTTACAGCATTAAACAAATACAGCACAAACAAATGCAACACATCTTTACACAGTTAAAGTAATATTCTGCAACATAAACAAATGTCACACAGCTTTACACAGTTAAAATAATATTCTACAACATAAACAAATGTCATACATCTTTACACAGTTAAAATAATATTCTACAACATTCGCCCACATTGTCCTCTGAGATGCCTTCTGCTGGGGCTTGACCCGTCTTCTGTTCTCCTTTGGCTCTTCAGGAAGTTTCTCCAGGGCAGGCCTCTTAACTGCTCCACTTGCAACCATTTGTTTTTGTCTGAGAAAATGTTACAAGATCCCAGGTATACAAATACGTAATATATGCACACAAATCAAACAATTAATGACAATAAATCATAAATAATTTTCTGATTAAAAAAATCATGTGTATGGTTACATGTACCTGAGTAAGTTTCTGTGTACCATGTGTGTGCATGTGCACAGGGAGGCTGCTGTGGAATAATCCTTTTGTGCACTATGAGCATGTACTACTCTCATTGGCTAATAAAATCTGATTGGCCAATCGCCAGGCAAAAGGTATAGGCGGTGATCAAACGGAGGATACGGGGAGAAAGGAGGAAGGAGCCAGAGAGTTGAGAGGAGCCTCGGAGAAGCAAGATGAATGTGCCATGCTAATAAAGGTGCCGCCACATGGCAGAGAGTAAATAAGGAATACAGGTTAGCGTAAAATGTAGGAGCTACTTAGTAATAAGCCTGAGCTATTGGCCAAGCATTTACAATTAATATAAGCCTCTGTAGTGATTTGGAAGTGGCTCGCAGGATGGGGAAAACTCTGCCTACAGGAGGCCAGAGGGCGAAAGATTTCCTAGACCTAGTGTTACAAGTAGTTGTGAGCTACCTAATGTGGAGACTGGGAAGTGAGCCCAGATCCTCTGCAAGAGCAGTATGCATTCTTAATCGCAACCAAAGAAATTCATTGTAAAACAATTGCTTGACATACATATAATTTTCACGCTTAGTAACAAAAAAGCAAATCTACATACTAATGAGATAGATGCGTTTATTTTTGAATAAAGAATTAAATCTTGGCTGAATATTTGCTACTGCAGGACATGGAGCATCTTTAGTGTGTTTCAAGAGTTCATCACTATTTTGATTTTATAATTGTCAACACTGAGAATGCTGCTTCACATAAATATGCACTACAAAAATACATTTGGGGCCATTTCAGAAATTACTGGAAATTCTGTCCTAATCCTAAGCCAGAATTTGTGGAATATTTTTTTGATGGCACTTAACTCAGTGACTCTACCATCGATTTTTTGTTGTTCTTGTTGGTTTTTCAAGACAAGATTTCTCTGTGTAGCCTTGGCTCTCCTGAAACTCGATGTGTAGGCCAGGCTGGCCTCAAACTCACAGAGATCCACCTACCTATGCCTTCAGAGTCCCAGGGTAAAGGCGTTCACCACCACCAAACAAATTTAAAAGCAAACATTTTGACATAATGCAGTACAAAGATACACTAATTTGATACTTCCATGCTGAAGAATGGCAATAGGAAAATAATGGTCTTTGTTTTTTACAACAAAGCCATTGCATTTCTACAAGAACAGAAACCTTGTATGTCTAGTAAAAACCCTGCCATTCACAGCCTGCGAGTTCCAAAGTTCAGGCTGAGCTGCTCCAGGCAGTGTTCACTGGAGTTGCATGGTGTGAGGGCATGCACAGTTCAAAGTGCATGTGTTGCACGTTCTAAACCAGCTGTGTGGTGCAACCTTGGTGCGAGCTGTGGGAAACGAGCGCAGGCTTTGTTACATTTTTCTTTGGATTAACTTTGGTCATTGTAGTCAGAAACCTTTTACTGTTGCCAGCGTTTTCAAAGTCCCCACATTCACTTACACAGTCCTACCGTATTGCCCCCTATGGTTTAGGCGAAGCTGTGGCTTTAAGGAAGGTGTTCCTAGCCTCAGGCTACTTCCCCAAAGGCCAATGGGATTTGTCTGTCCCCAGGCAGGATGTCAGTCACACCGGCTCCAGAACTCACTGTCTCTTCCCCTCCCGCTTGCTCTCCCTCAGTCGTCTCTCCCCCTTTCTTCCCACAGGGTAACCACGCCCTACTACTCCAGGATCTAGGGCATAATTAAGGGATGAGATAGAATGTTGCCAAATCTGAGGGCCTGGAAACCCTGAGCAGGGCATCAGTGAATCAACGATAACCTCTGGCAGAGCTGAGAATCAGAGGCATGCTGGGGGTGACGCCTGCTCAGGAAGGTAGGCACCTCTTGGTTGGTGGTGCTGCGTTGGCCGGAAGCATGGCCTCCTATGCCAGGCAGGTACTGTTCCGGAAATGAGGCCTTCCAAAACTAGGCAAGCAGAGGGAAGACGCGAGATGCCGCAGTCCCTTTCTCATCTATGTGGTCCTTGACTATTCTTCTCTCCCCCAGAAGGGGGAATCAGCCATCTATCCCTAGGAGTCACCACAGGGACGCAGTCATCATCATTAGGAGGATTTCCACTCCCAGGTCCTGAAGAAAAAAAACATCTTTTTTGTAGGCGGTTCAGGCAGATGGTTTGAGTGTCCTACATGCAGGTTTTTACGGCTCTAAACAAAAGCTAAAATAACATCAAATAATGTGAAACTGGAGAGAAGCAGCCTTGTAGGCTTGGACACGTTACTTGACAGATAAGTTAATTTGTTAGTAGAGAAGGGCTATCACCATATGTTTCAACTGTTGTTTTTTTTTCTAAATCACTGTTAATGTTTGAAATACAGTGTTCATGTTTTCTGTTTCAGCTTTCTAGGTTTTTATTAAAATGCGATATTTTATTTTGTTAGCAAAATAATTTATTTGTTTTGGAGGATCTCACTACTAGTTCAGACTATCCTGGAACTCACCGTAGACCCCAAGCTGTCCTCACACTCAGCCTCGGCCTCCCAAGTGCTTGGGTTTCAGGTGTGTGCCACCATGCCTGGCTGGAAAAAAAAATTTTTTTAAATTTATTTTTAATACAACTTTTTATTTGTTTATTTATTTGAGTAAAACCAAAACTTATTCTAAGCCACAGTCATCCTAGGGATCCCCTTGCCATATAGCCTCCCTGGTTCTGTGGCTTGCAGTCTGATTGTTCTTTGCTTTACATCTAGAATCCACTTATGAGTGAGTACATACCATGTTTGTCCTTCTGGGTCTGGGTTACCTCACTCAGGATGATTTTTTCTAGTTCCATCCATTTGCCTGCAAATTTCATGCTGTCATTGTTTTTCTCTGCTGAGTAGTACTCCATTGTATATGTGTACCACATTTTCTTAATCCATTCTTTGGTTGACGGGCATCTAGGTTGTTTCCTGGTTCTGGCTATTACAAATAGTGCTGCTATGAACATAGTTGAGCATGTATCATTGTGGTATGATTGAGCATTCCTTGGGTATATGCCCAAGAGTGGTATGGCTGGGTCTTGAGGTAGATCGATTCCCAATTTTCTGAGAAACCGCCATACTGATTTCCACAGTGGCTGTACAAGTTTACATTCCCACCAACAGTGGAGGAGTGTTCCCTTTGCTCCACATCCTCTCCAACATTGACTGTCATTAGTGTTTTTGATCATAGCCATTCTGACAGGTGTAAGGTGGTATTTCTGAGTCGTTTTGATTTGCATTTCTCTGATGATTAAGGATGTTGAGGATTTCTTTAAATGTCTTTCAGCCATTTGTGATTCTTCTTTTGAGAATTCTCTGTTTGGCTGTTTAGCCCATTTTTTAATTGGACTGTTCAGTATTTTGATGTCTAGTTTCTTGAGTTCTTTATATACTGTGGAGATCAGTCCTCTGTCAGATGTGGGGTTGGTGAAGGTCTTTTCCCATTCTGTAGGCTGTCTTTTGGTCTTGTTGACCGTGTCTTTTGCCCTACAAAAGCTTCTCAGTTTTAAGAGGTCCCATTTATTAATTGTTGTGCTGGCATTGTCTCAGAGAATGTGGTTCCGACCACTGCTCTCTAAGTGTGTGGCAGTTAGAGGCTTTAACAAGAGAATAAGTACTTTTTAGCAACTTTATCTCTAAGGCATTTGATTGACTGCCACATGAAAAGGGGTAGAGACCCTCTGGTCTACTTTGGCTTTTCACAAAGGGCCAGCAGGCAAGATTATGCCATAGAAGGTGTTCTCCTCAGTTTCTTCATGTTTCCCTAAAGCTGTAACACGGATGCACATTGGGCACACTGCTCCTGTCCCTCATGGGTTCTTGTCTCCACATGCCTAGGAGCCAAGGAGAAATCAAAATGAGATCCTAGTACATCTTTTCATGTTCGTGGTAGGGGATATGAATTGCTCAGTGGCCCGAGCCCATGGAAATCCCTGTTCTTTCTGTTTCCTCGCTTTGCTATTTGGGGTCGACACACCTCAGGCCACTTCTTGCTCTGCCTGTAATGTCTCCTGATACATCTATGCAAACAGAACTCTGTTGCTCTTTGGGAAAGAAAAAAAAAAAAAAAAAAAGAGGGCGGAGAAATGCGTGGATCCTGTGGACCCAGTGATGGGTAGGTCCATGTTATTGTGGAGTCGCCCTCACCACAGGTAGAAAAATGTGTAACTAGCTGAATGGTGATGAGCACACGACTAGCCAAAACGGTGACAATGGCAGCATTAGCCAAGACTGTGATGGTGTTCTCACTCACGGAGATGGTGGCGAGGATGTAACCAGGCAAAATGGCAGCGCCTAACCAACTGCCCACGTTCTGGGCTGCCAGAGTGCCTAGGCGATCACTGGCCCTGGAATTCCCATGTCACTGGAATTTAGCTGTGTATTGGCTCCTCCTCTCCGGTGTCTGCAGCTTTTCCTTCGACTTTCCCAGAGTTCCGCCCTTGTCTAGTCTCCACTAGAGGAAGGAAACTCTGCAGGTGAATATTGACTCCATTTCTTACAGGATCTTACTGCCCAGGGCTTTGAGTACTGATGTCTTCCCGTGCTTCCCAGCCTGCATTGCTTTTCTCTGTAGGGACAATCCTTGTGGGGACAAGAATTTGAAGTCTGGAATCCTACCAGAATGGAGCCACAGTTTAAAGAGTAAGACATCACTGTGACACGGGGGGGGGGGGGGGGGGGGGGAGGATGAGAATGCTGAGTGTTGTCCTGTTCCTCTCCTGAAGGCTCAACTCCATCCCCAAGAAAAAGAGAATTTACATCAGGCTAAAACGTAAGTCCTTGCGGTTCTCCCAGGACACTAATTGTACGATATGCTTTATTTACTTTCTGTTCTACGTGGCTTTCTATTGCTGTGATAAAACACTGACCAAAACAACTTGAGGATGGAGGGAGAGGATGGGGGCGACTGGAGAGATGGTTTAGCAGTTAGGAGCTCTTGCTGTCTTTCCAGAGCGCCCAGGCTCAGTTCCCAGCACACATGTTGGACCAGCTCACAACTGCCTGAACCGCCGACTCCCGGGTATCTGGCGCCCTCTTCTGGCCGCGGGAGGGATACAGACACACAGACCACAAATTTTTTTTTTTTTTTTTTTTTTTTGACGTAACCTGGGGAAAGAACTTGGGCTTACAGGTTACCGTCTAAGGTTACCGCCTATCATCAAGGCAGGAACTCAAGCAGAGACTACGGAGGAACTCTGCTTCCTGGCTAGCTCAGCTACCTACCTGCCTAGAGACAGCCCCACCCACGGGGAGCTGGACCCTCCTCCATCAACTGGCAATCAAGAAAATGCCCCACAGACCTGGCCACAAGCCAACCTTGCAGAGGCAATGCCTCAGGTGATGTTCCCTCTTCCTAGGTGTGACAAGTGAAACAGAGTTCTGCTCTATCACATCCTAACTGCTGCCAACGCTTTGCCGTTCATTACTGTAGTCAGACCTGTCTCCATAGATACGGAGGAAATAGCCCAGGTAAGGGGTTTCCCTTGAACTTGAACCTCATACCCAGTGGGGAAAAGTCCCACCCACTTACTCTTCTAATCTGAGTGGCCATTTAAAACAAAGGAGTCAGCCCGGTGGTGGTGGCAAACGCCTTTAATCCCAGCACTGGGGAGGCAGAGCAGGCAGATCTCTGTGAGTTCGAGGCCAGCCTGGTCTACAGAGTGAGTTCCAGGACAGGCTTCAGAGCTACACAGAGAAATTCTATCTAAAAAAAAAACCAACAACAACAATAATAACAACTAGGGACCTGGAGAGGTGGCTCAGCAGTTAAGAGCACTGGCTGCTCTTCCAGAGGACTAGGATTCAATTCCCAGCAACCACATGGCAGCTCACAACTGTTTGTAATTCCAGTTTCAGAGGATCCAATACCCTCACACAAACATGTGGCCAAAAACACCAATGCACATAAAAAATAAAATAAATAAAATAAAAAGATGATAATAACTAATAATTTACATTCCTAAGATAATTTTTAACATAGCACAAAGAGATAAGAACCATCTCTCTCCTTGTGCTTTCTTCATTCTTTTCTTTCTTTCTTTTTGGATTTCCTAGACCAAGTTTCTCTATGTAACAGTCCTGATGATTGTTCTGGAACTCGCTCTGTAGACCAGGCTGGCCTCGAACTAGATCTGTCTGCCTCTGCCTTCTGAGTGCTGGGATTAAAGGCGTGCGCCAACACCGCCCAGCAAAGCCAGGTTTGGTAGTATGTTAATCCCACCAATCAAGAATAAGACCACTACCACAGTTTAAAGTCAAATTTGAAGCAAGCTTTAATTAAATACTGGACAGGTGGATGGGCTCTGGCCAGGTCCATCTCTGAGTTTCCAGGAAATGGTCCTAAGTTGTGGTTTGCAGCGGCTTAAGTATTTCCCATCAGGTCCACTCGGAGGCAAGCATACATCCTGACATATTTCCTGCCTATGAACCTCCTGCCCACAAATGACCAAGCACAGCAGTGCAGATGGGTCAAACAAACTTGTTCAGGGGAGTGAAAAATATGTTGTCTCCCATAAACAATCGCCTCCAGCATTTCAGGAACTAGCTGTCCCTGGACAAGGGGCTTACAGATCAGAGACATTGTTGTGTCCTAGATCTCTTAGGCACAGTAATTGAAAGTTAAAATGTAACTTTTGCTCTCACAGTATATGCTTTTAATCCCAGCAATCTGGAGGCAGAGGCATGCTGATCTCTGATTTCAAGTCTAGCCTGTACTACATAGCAAGTTCCAGGCCAGCCAGAGCAACTTAGTAAGACCTTTCCTAAAACATGGCAGCCAAGAAAACAACAACAAAACAAACCTGGGATTTTCAAGGTTCTTATCTTGTCCAATTTAAATTAAAGAAGAGAAACCTATTGGGGCAGGAGAGACAGCTGAGTGGTGAAGAGCACCGGCTGCTCTTCCAGAGGACCTGGGTTTGAGGCCCAGCACCCACATGGTAGCATACATCTGTCTGTAACTTCAGTACCAGAGGATCTGACATCCTCTTCTGGCCTTTGCAGGTACCAGGCACACATGTGGTACACAGACATACACACCCATACACATAAAAATAAATAACAAAATTTAAAACTGTTAGAATTCCTAGCCACTCCCCCAGCTACATGACCTACAGTGCTCTGGCAAGATGCTTTGTCATCCCAGGGCCTTACGTCCCACATAATCCATGCACTGTGTGATCATGTAATTTGCACGAAGCATGATCAAGTAATCTATATGCATGCATGGCATAGCTATATAAGCCCATATGTGCATGTGGGAGGGGTCTATAAATGTGGGTTCTACATATTCCTCCCCCGCTTCCTGCACGGTCATTCCCCATAGGCCTATGCACACCCCTTCTCTTCCCTTCCCTTAATAAACTCTTATAGTGGGCTTTTTTCTCACGATAAACAGTGCCGCTTAGTGAATAACACTGCGCCGCTTAATAAATAACAAAAACAGACACAAGCTTTGTCTTTAAAAAAATGAAAAGAGAAAGGAGTTAATTTAGCCAGACCTGTCAATCCTCCAGCTGAGATTCCATCCTCCTGAAGACGTATTACAACATATTACAGCGACTGGAGGATTAGCCATCCTCTTAATGAGATAATACACTTTTCTTTCCCAGAAGCCTCTCCTTTGAGGAAGCCACCTGCACACCTTCCATCAGGCAGCCCTTCAGAACATAAGCTATGTGACCTGATGCTTTTCTTCCTTCCTTCCCTTCCCTTCCCTTCCCTTCCCTTCCCTTCCCTTCCCTTCCCTTCCCTTCCCTTCCTTCTCTCTCTCTCTCTCTCTCTCTCTCTCTCTCTCTCTCTCTCTCTCTCTCTCTCTCTCTCTGACACTGAAGCCTAGGCATGCCACCCATGATGCTCTGGGCCTCCATGCTTGTTCTCTGAAGCTCCCCCCCACCCTGCCCTACCTCACTTACACACTTTCTGACACTTCCCTGCTTACCATCTCCATTACAAAAGACACGGCTTCAAGGTCACCTAGTCAAGTCTCCAAGCAGATCTACTGTCTTATCCAGGACACTATATTGCAATTACTGATCTTCCTCTGCTCTTGTTTCTATGCTCAAGGATACAGACTTTGCCTAGCATTTGTGAGGCCCTGGGTTCAATCCCCAGCCCTGCAAAATGAAAACTACTTTAACAGGGTTCTCCATCATAGTCATTCAAAAGATTGCAAAATGTGCACTGGAGGAAACTGTCAGCTTGGCAGAAAGAGTTGCTACATGGCTGTGCATGCGCTGTCCAGTAGTCAGGGAGGAGACTTGGTCATCCCAGGGCCTTATGTCCTACGTAATCTGTGCACTGCATGGTCACGTAATTTGTGCGCAACGTGATCACACAATCTATTTGCATGTGTGGCGTAGCTCCATAAGTCCATATGCGCATGTGCAGGGGAATCCATGAAAAGCAGGTCACAGACTCCTCCCCCTTCTTCGTCTTCCCCCCTCTCTCTCCCTGCACAACCATTTCCACAGGCCTAAGCACTGTTCTCTTAATAAACTCTTATAGTGGGTTTTGTCATACCTTGTGGCTTTCCTCACACGGTAAATAGCACTGTTTAATGAATAACACAGCGCCACATAAATCTAACAAAAAGATTATCAAATCCTGTTATTTCTCTGTCTTTAAAATGTAGTAGTATATAAACAGTATAAACCACAAGAACCTCCAAGAAATAGAATCAGTCAATGAAAAAGCAAGATGCTGGCACAGTAGAGAGAAGAGAAGCATGAAGCTGAGAAGAATATTTACTTCTCTTGGCATTTATTTGACATTTACTATTTAATAAATTTTGAGTGTTGAACTCAGGCATAACTCCCAGCACCAATTTTTATATAAAAAATTTACATTTGTCAGTCATTATTTCTCCCCAAGGAACATTCCTTTTGGTGACACAAAAATCAAGTGGCCTTGGTTCTTCAAACTTGTGAAAAGGACTTTTTTGTGTGTACTTGATTTTGTTTTTCCTAGCAGAGAATCATAAGAATAGCTCCGTGTCACCGCCCGCAAGGAGAACTCTGCCCTCATTCCTTGGTAATGACCCGAGAGTTGGATAGTGTCCTCTGTTTTTACAAACATGTTGTGTAGGCTTTTTCCACTCATCTACTGACATTACTCATTATTTCTTGACAACGATTATTTAACAACTCACTTGTTTTTTTTCTTTGAGACACCATTTCCAATTAGATACTCATTACAATTTATTTGAATTACAAATTGAATTTTCTGCTAAAGGACTGTGAGAGATCCTTCCTATGAGAAGATTCTATCTTTATGGCACTGTAAAGAAATTTGAGTTCCAGAACCATTCTACACAAAAGTTTAGAAAGTCAGCAACAGTCCCTGCTTTGGCCAGGCTCCCAGTAGGGTCACTGTGCCCTTTCCCCAGTCAGCTGCAACGAGGCTTCGCATTTTAAGGATGAGCAGTTCTTCCTAGTTCAATGTGAAAGAGTTCTCCTTTGGCTCCGCCCACTCCTCTCTCTAACCACCTGTCTCCCATCGAAAAGTATTCTATGAGATTCTTTTGAAAATACAAGTGAAATTAAAATAGCCATGCTTTGAGGTTATTTTTTTGTTTGTTTTTTTTGGGGGGGGGTTGTTTTTTCTTCCTGTCACAGAATTCCAGGTCAGGCATGGAGAATTCATTTCCATGAAGATAATTGCATATCCCTTTATGACTAATTTATGATTTATCCCTTTTTACTTGATGAAAAATTCAGGAGTTGGCTCAGATCATCTTCTCAAATAGATCGTCGAGAAGAACCCAGCCATTGTAGACACTGTCACGGCGTTGCAACTGGGGCTTTACCCATAGTTCCAAGCTTCAGGGTGGCGGGTGGAACATATGACGGGGCTCAAAGGATGAAGCCAGCAAGACAAGAAGCTGGGAGTGCCCTGGAGTGAAAGCATCCTGATCACTCTCACTGCCATCAGGTCTGCTATCAGGTAGACCCTGATTTAAATGCCCACGAGGTACCTACAGGCTCTGTGACCTTGGGGAAATCCTGAACCAATGTGAACTGTTGGTCACTTATACAATGAACCCATTAGGGTATATATAATCAGGAGACAAACTCCAGACTGGAGCAGTAAGAATTAAGTGCTTAAAACATTGCTCTCTAGGTGTGGTAGCTTGAATGAAAAGGGCCCATAGGTCCATAGGGAGTGGCACTATTAGGAGGTGTGGCCTTGTTGGAGTAGGCGTGGCCTTGTTGGAGTAGGCGTGGCCTTGTTGGAGTAGGCGTGGCCTTGTTGGAGTAGGCGTGGCCTTGTTGGAGGAAATGTGTCACCGGGGGCAGGCTTTGAGGTCTCGGATGCTCAAGCCAGGTCCAATGTCTCCCCTCTTCCTGCTGACACAGATGTAGGACCCTCAGCTCCTCTCCAGCACCGTGTCTGCCTGTGTGCCACCATGCTTCCTTCCACGATGACAATGGACTGCCCCTCTGAACTGTGAGTCAGCCCCAATTAAGTGCTTTCCTTTATAAGGGTTGCCATGGTCGTGGTGTCTCTTCACGGCAGAAAGCTGAACTAAGACTCTAGGTGTGAGGCTAAAGAGGAGGACACTAGAGAAGAGTAGCAGCAGAGGCTGCTGGAAGCAATTGTTGCCCCCAGAAGTGGGGTGGTGGGGTAGGGGATTAGAAGAGTAACCCAGGGCCCCTGAGGATGGGGTAACAGTACCCTGGTACCTAGGAGGCGCCATGAAGGTGGTGAGGGAGAAACTTCCCACTAGATTCAGAAGCTGCTCCAGCAGGGGATGGAGGGAACGTGGCTGAGGTGACACTTGTGGTTGATTGAACCCACAGGGGAAAAGAGAGAATCCTTCCCTTCTTCCAGCCCCACAGTGCTCTGGTTTCCCCATCAACAGAGCCCCCCACCCCCACCCCAGGGAACAGCTGATCAAACAGAAATGTGCCCCGCGCAGTCCCAGCCCCACCACAACACTGCACAGTGGTTTTGAACTGAGCGTCAAAAGCCTCATCGTGGCACAGGTACCATTAATGAAGTACTCCTGGCCAAGTGCTCTATCTGCACCTATTATTTAGCTAATCATCTTATCAGCTTAACAAAGAACCCCCATTTCTAGAGATGAATAAAAAAGGATGGCAGGTGTGTGACTTCCTAACTCTTCTACCACACATAGCAAGACATTTTCTGGGTGTTTTCTCTGTAAGTCGATACCTCTTCCCATAGCATCCACATCCCGGCTCCCTGCCAAGACATAGTCAATATTTGCAGAGCGTGGTGGGTAGTGGAGGAAGGCAAAAGAAACAGAGACTCAGGAGAGCTTACAGAGGAGCTGAGGGAATATCACTGACCAATCAATGATTCACAGTGAGCATAATGGGGCCTGAAAAACAGGCAAATAGGAGAAGAAGAGGAGGAGGAGAAGGAGGAGAAGGAGAAGGAGAAGGAGAAGGAGAAGGAGAAGGAGAAGGAGAAGGAGAAGGAGAAGGAGAAGGAGAAGGAGAAGGAGAAGGAGAAGGAGAAGGAGAAGAAGAAGAAGAAGAAGAAGAAGAAGAAGAAGAAGAAGAAGAAGAAGAAGAAGAAGAAGAAGAAGAAGAAGAAGAAGAAGAAGAAGAGATGCCCCAGGGACTTTGCAGGAAGGAGAAACTGAACTGATAGCTAAGAGGCCATCATCATGTAAGGCCATGGTACTGCTCCTGAGAGCCTCCCATGGGGAACAAACATCACTTTTCATGTCTTAGGTTACTGTGAGAACTAAAGTTATGTTTGAAGTTTTAATTACTGTGTCTGAGAGATCTAGAAAACAAAACTGCCTCTAACCTGTAAGTCCACTTGCCCAAGGACAGATACTTCCTAAAATGCTGGAGGCTATTGTTGATACAAGATAACAAGCCATGGGTTTTCAATCCCTAATCAAGTTTATTTGACCCAGCTGCACCAGATGTGTTTGATCAAGCATGCAGGCAGGAAGAAGGTCAGGACATATGCTTGCCCCTGATTGGACCTGGTGGGAAATATGTAGCCTTATGGGTTTGCCTTTATAAGCCTCTGCAAAATGTGACTCATCACCATTTTCTGGGAATCTTGGAATGGTCTTGGCCAGAGTCCATCATCTTGGCCAGTGTTTAATCAAAGCTTGTTTCCAATTTGGCATGAAAATTGTGGTAGCCACAGGGCATGGTGGCACATGCTTTTAATCCCAGCACTCGGGAGGCAGAGGCAGGTGGATCTCTGTGAGTTCGAGGCCAGCCTGTTCTATAAAGCGAGTTCCAGGACAGCCAGAGCTGCTACACAGAGAAACCCTGTTTTGAAAAAAAAAGACTGTGGTAGTGGTCTTATTCTCAACTGGTACATTACCACTGTGACTTTACTCATGCTAGACAGGAGTAGGCACTGAGTACTGGGGCAAGAGATTCATCCCCAGACACAGGGAGAGCCAGGACCTGCAGCCTCAGTGACCGCAAAGGTGAGAGGTGGCCACCCCCTGAGCATTCAGTTTCCCACAAGGCTTGCACAAGCTTTCTAAAAGCACAGTTTGGAGCAAGCAAGCAGCCGCCAAGTAGCCTCAAACAGTTTTAGAGGAAGATCAGGCTGCAGATATCATGCTGGAAGTGAGAGCCGCCAGACTGGGCCAAGAGCACATTCCCACTGCCTGGAGTCAAGTTCCCTGGACTGAGTATGCGCAGTGTCTGTGAGGAGGAGTCTTGACAAGGAAGACACCTGGGAGGGAAGAAGGGCAGCTGGAGGAGACAGAGGAGAGGCAGAACTGCTGTCCGCCATGACAGACTTCGGCTGAGTGGCCCTCAGGTGGAACTCAGTCTTCCCAAAGTGGGATTGATCTTTTCATTCTTGCACAGACCAGTCTTGGGTGCAATCCTTGGGGAGGGATGGAACCTTTTAGCAGAGAGTCCTGGAGAGAAGCCAGCTGGGAGCCTTAGCAGCCAGCTCACCCAGAGGCTGGAGCACACGGCCATGATCCTGAACAGAGAGACCACACAGCATCTACAGCATCATCCATCAATTCAAAACATCGTTGAATTACACACACACACACACACACACACACACACACACACACACACACACACGCATTTGTGATAGGGTCTCATGTGCCTCTGGCTCGTCTCAGTCTCACTATGTAGCAAAGCCTGGTCCTGACCCTTGATCATTCCTTTTCTGCCTCCCATGTGCTAGAACTACAGGGATGTGTCACTATGCCTACTGAAAGAAAATGCTTATTGAATAACTGCTGAAAGCAGGCACTGGGAATGCATCACTGCTGGAGAGTGAATCAGTGATGGAGGCAGACAAAAGTCTGGCAATGTAGAGCTATGTTTACCGAACCTTCTTTGCTGTACTTGACCTCATCTGTAAATTATGGGGAGATAGTTCTTCTTTTGTTTTGTTTTGTTTTCCTCACAGCTGAGGACCGAATCCAGGCCTTGTGCTTTGCGTTCTACCACTGAGCTAAATCCCCAACCCCTGGGGAGATAGTTCTTGACCCACACATTTGCTGTAAAGAACAACAGAGACAATGCATGCTAAGTCTGTAGTACTTTGCTTAGCACATGGCAACCCACCGTTAGATGCTGTGACTAAAATGTCAACTCTGGGTTGTCTGAAAATGACCTGTTGTAGGGCCAACAGACCAGTCAAGTCCACTGCTGTCACTGTTCCCAGGCATGTGCAGTCTCTTGGGAATCCAAGGGCCACTGTGAGTGATAAACTGCATAAAATTGTGTAGTATTTGCACATAACCTGGGCATGTTTGCATATTTTAAAACATCTCTAGGTTACTTAATACTCAACCCAATGAAAGTGCTATGTAGATAGCTTTTGTGCTGTATTGTTAAGGGAATAATGATGCCAGAATGCAATACTAACTTTTCTTCTCAAAATATTTTTGATTAGTTCTTGGTTAGAACCGGCAAATGCAGAGTAATCTCCCAGTGTAGGAAAGTTATGGTTCCTATCCATTGATGGCCAGACTGTCACCCTAGGGACTTAGAACAAAATATGTGACAACTCACAGGGCTGTCTGACTGAGATCTCCAAGAGCAGAAGCATGACCCCTCTCCCCACACCCTGCCTAATTAGGCCAGCAGCTCTGGGTGAGTCACTGTGGGTAATGCACCAGGCAGTCAACTCAAGCTCAAGTCCATCTCTTCACCTTGGTGCTCCCTCAACCATCCACTCCCTTTGGTTCCTACATTGAGGGCTCTGAGCAAGGCATCAACAAATCTAGGAACTGCCCGTCTCCACACCCTCTATTTCACCACCACAAACAATGGCATCTAACAGCCCCGCCTGTTGCTTGTGCACACAACACTTGGGTTCCATTTATCAGATCTTTCGGTGGCCTCCAGAAGTGGGAGCACAGGGCGGGGGCCTCAAGTGCAAGCCTTTGGGAGAAGTGGGAAGAGACACTTCGGGAGTTGGTCTCTTCTGCCTCTGGAGGGCGTTGGAGACCCAGCAACAGCAGTGGTCTTGACACCTTAGCCAAGGAACCACAGCAAGATTGCCCTCAGGGCTGTCTCCAGCTCTGCTCTCTCCATCCATAAGATTCTAGTGGGGCCAATTCAACCCTTGGCTTGTAGTATGGCAGCGTGACTGAAGCCTAGACAATTAGAAAGAATGCCACTTTTGTTTATTATTATTATTAGCAAAAATCATATTCTTAAGGATTTCATACACTCATACATGAGAATTTCATACATGCATACAATGAAATATAATCATAGCTATCCCTTACAACAATCTTATCCTCCCCAACACACACCCCAACCCAAACTGTACGTTATTATTTTTTTTTTAGAACCCACTAAGTCCAGTTAGTGCTGGTCCCTAAGTGCATGGGTGTTGGAATAAAGATGATTATCCCTCCCCGAGCAGCTATCAACTGCCAGCAGCTCCTCAGTAAGGTGTGACCCTGAAGACTGGCTACCCTGGTGCTGGAATTGTGGCCAGCCTGGCATCCTGCAGGTCAGCCCAGCTGCTGTGAGCTCATGAGCGAGATAGTCCTGCCCTCCCAGAGGACACCACGCCACAGCTCTCCTCCCCAGCCTCCAGCTCTTACATTCTTTCCGCCTCTTCTTCCTCTATGTTCCCTGATCCTTGGTGATGATGGTGTGGGGTTTGGGGTTGAGACAGATGTTCCATTTAGAAATGAGCAGTCAGTCTCTTATTCTTAGCACTTTGGCAAGTTACATACCTCCCCATTGACTGTGGCCACTGAAGATTGTCACTTTTGGTTACAATAACTGGTGTAGGGATGGAGCAACATCTGAACAGAGCCAATAAAACGGGGTGTGATTCGTAAATAAGTCCCAGGAAAGGGATAATTACTGTTTCATATTAAGAAACTGATTTTTATTTAGCATTATATCTGAGGTACTAATGAAAAATAAGAAATTAAAAATCAGTCCCACATTCGATACAAAGGCATTTAACACAGAAAATGCATGCAGCTTATAACTGATACCAAAATATGGAATGCTCTATGTTTATAATACATAGAATATAGTATGAGGACCAACCTAGAACTCTCAGGCAAGACTAAACACTGAAAGTTTGTGAACAAGGGAAGCTCTGAGCAAGTGTGATGCTGGCCCTGAGAAACAAGCAAACTGGCCCTGACATTCAAACAACATGATGCTAACAGCACCCGTGAGCCTCAGTGCTTACATCACACACTCAGTCAAGCAGTGAGTTCTATTTCAGCTTTAATTTTATGATTACACAGAAAATCACAACTTTTCAGATGGCAAATTCATATTATACATTTAAGTATTTTAAAACAATTTGTACCTTTTGGTGAAGAAGAGGCCGAAATTAGAATTAGGGTTTTTAGAAATAAAGAACAAGATGCATTTGAAGTTAATAAATATATCAATGGGGAGGATAAAATGGGTTAGTAAAACCAATATGTACTCCCAAAATAATTAGTTCTTTCCAGGCTGTCAGGATAAATAAATCAAACAAAACAAATCTGAAAAATGAGAACGTACAAGGAAATATTTTTAAAACCGTAAACATCAGAGAAGGAAAAATCACTGTAGACATGTAGTATATTCTTACAAGAGCCTTCTTTAATGTAAAGATTGTATATAAGCAAAGTAAGAACCTGGGAAAAAACAATCTCAACATCGGTTCATTGGAAGAGTTTAGTATCTTAATAATTCTATTGTTTCCAAGGCCTTCCACAAAAGGACACCACAATTCTTCAGTTTATTGCAAACACATCTTTTAAAAAGTCAGATCTAATATTGAAGTTATGAGAGTAGGTTTTAATTATTGGCACTATACAGTAAAGAACAAAATAGAACCATTTAAATAAAAAAAAGGACAGTATTTCATTGGACAGTACACACAATAGCTTTTCTCTCTCTCCATATTTATATCCAATGATAATATTTATAGGCTAGTTTCTAAACAAATGTAATTTTTTAAGAATTGCAGAAGCCACAATTTGCTCAAGAATGCTGTTGTTCACACACCACATAGGTTGTCCTCTAGCAGATACTAGCTTCCCAAGCTTCAGATGGCAAAATGCTAAGCTGTTGGCCTTTGCTATTATGCGGCTCATTGTTGTTTCTTGCTCTGGAGACTCTGATGACATATGTTCCTGAGAGATGATCACCCTGTGGCCACCACTTCTCTTCTTACGGTTGGATCAAGACAGGGATTTTGAGTCCTTAATATGGGAGGCCTGGCAAAAGCCACCCACAAAGTCAATGGCTGTCACAATGTTCTGACTGAAAAATTCTGTTGCTTCAAATGCATTGATTTCAGAGGTTGCATTACTCTCTTGTTTCTTAATCTGTCTTTGGCTTTGTTTGCCTCTTTTTCAACTGTCTTCTGATTGATTTGCACAAAGCCGCCATGACTGGCGATCTGTAGTAGGAAGCCACCATCTACCGCTTGCTGCAAGTTTTTTATTCTTCTGGAACCCAGTTCTTGCACACCAGACAGTCAAGGCACCTATTACAACCTGGGGAGCTACTGAGTATTTTTCTAGCTTAGGTCCAGAACTGGGGCCAAATACTCGGTTCCACCAGTGATGTCTTCTTGCACACTCAGTTAAGTCCAGCACTCCAGATGACTTGTCACTGCTTTCTCATAGTCTTGGGGATGGGGGTTCCAGGCTCTCTGAAACCACCTGCTGCTGGTTGGGGGGTGATCTCCCAATTACTACATCTTATCTAATAGACCTGAAGTCTGCTACTGCTACGGGCATTTTGTGAACTGATGGGGCAGTAACTTGAAACTGAACCAACAGGGAAGAGACAAAAGCAGTGAGAGACTGGCTAGGTTCCAGTCACATCATTGAAACCAAGATCCACCTTTAAGTTATGAGAGCCAATTCACTTTAGCTTTCCTCATAGGAGTTTGCATCATTTTCCTGTTAGGCAGCATGGGGTTGAACACAAGATGACGTAGTCTCATGGTAGGTTTTCTTCACCAAATCTTTATTCTAGCCTTAAGATAAAACCAGGAGCCGTGGTTTTATTGTCCCATTGAAGAGACAATAAAATCATGTTCTTGTTATTTTTAATGGACTAGCTCAAGGCTTGGAGTTGGCCACCCTCTGATTTGGAAATAGGAAATGTCAACATGATGAGGACATCAAGACACGGCACTTAATCAGGTCTATTTACAAAGATGGTCTTGAGACTAACTTTAGAAAATCATCTGATGTATTAAATTCTTTCTTTCTGCATCTATTAATGGAATCTTATTCTACTACTGGTCATGTTAACTGTACCACATCATTTCCCATGTTAATGAAGAGAAAAATTGCTTCTAATGAACAAATTCAGTTGCCCAGTAAAAATGTACAAAATGCTTGGAAACTACTCATCAACTTCCACTTATTTCTTCAAGTTTTTTTTTTCCCCAGAGCTGCCTATTACTGAATTTGGGGTCACCATCTATACCCCAAGAAGTCAAGTTCAACCACCTGTATTCAATAAGCCAATTAAAACAGCCAATTAATAATAAAAACAGAAAATGGAGATTTTTTTTTCAATATGGTAGCATTGGGAAGGGGACAAAGGGATCCAGTGACCCTTGGTTCAGCCACGTGCCCATTGAGCTCCTTACCTGAGAGCAAAATTTGACAATAGTTACTACAAAAATCAGTGCAAGATTTCCTGTTCCCAAGCCTGGGAGCCCCTGAGTTGAGTGATGACACCCAGAGCCATTCACCCAGACTGATTCAGGCTAAGAGTCTAGATGGGCAGTCTGGGAACTGTTTTTCTAAGAAAGAGTTGACAGTTAAGCCCTGGGTCAACACTACATGTGCTGTGGCCAGTTCTCTGAAGCAGTTCAACACTGCTTGCTCCAAGTGACTAGCATCACTCAAATGTTCCAAAAGGACCTGTTTCTGCCCATCGTGCCCATAAGCAGAGCCCCAGAAGGTTTCCTCTTCATTCCCACAGGAGCGAAGCTTAACTTAGTTTTTGGAGGGAGCCAGAGGATACCTGCCACCTTGAAAGACTCCCACAGGCTAGGGAGTATTCCTTCTCTCTTCTCTGCCACTGATTTCTGCCCTCTCCGTGCCCATGTTTGCCAAGGCCAGGCCATGCCAGCCTTCCTTGTCTTATTGTACCTCACTGGGAATAGGAGTGCCTATAGGCTTTGCTGCCCACCAACTACCAGATCTTCAAACACTAACTACTTGGATTCTTAGTGGTTTGTCTTGTTTGTTGACTGTTTTTGCCTTAAATAGAGCATTGTTTTGTTTTTAATTTCCAAATTCTCTTGGCAGTAATGATGATGTTGAGGGTGGAGTTATTTGTCTATTATGCTGCTAGTGGAGATATTCAAGATGTTTTCAGACTTGCTAGAATTCTTTGACAAGAGGGTAACCCAAGGTTGGGCTCAGTCACGTGTGGGTGGGTTATAATGATTCTGGAGCTATTCACATGGCTTTGTAGTTTTTCAAGTTCATTTTTCCTGCATGGTCCTATGGTCAAATGTTTGCATTCCCCTCAAAATTTAGAAGTGAAACCCCCAACCTCTGCAGATACTGGGCCTGGGGGGCAGGGGGCGTCTTTTTGAGGGTGATGGGGTGATAAGGAATGGAGCTCAGGACTGGGATTAGTACCTGATTACAAAATCAGGACAGTTGCTTTGCTCCCTCTGCTAAGCAAAGACGCCATGGAAAAGTGCCACCCATGAGAGTCAGTTGACATCCGCAGACTATGACAGCCTCAACACAAACTTCCCAGATTCTAGAACTAGGAGAACAAATGTTCGCTGTTTGTAAACCCCCAAGTCTATGGTACCGTCACTAGATAGATTAAAGTGACTAGTCTCTCTTTTCTTCTAGTATAGCTCTTGTGTTTTTAGTGATAGTGTAGGGAAGATTGAGTGTTTATTTCTGACTTTTTTTAAAAAAAAATAAGAAACGTAACCCAAGGTTGTCCCTAGATTTGAGACTCAAGAAGGACACAACCTGAGCAGCTAGAGGAGGCAGATGGTCAAGGTGTCCTCTGTCGGTGACTGCTAGAGGACAAAATTGGACAGGGAAGTGAATCCCTAGGCACCTGAGACAAGCCCGACCACCACCAGCCCTCCACAGAAGCCATTACACTTTCAATGCTGAGACCTCCCTAGTGAGATGGAGGGCACAGATGAGCACAGGGAGGAGGGAAAGCTACAACACGGAGTTCTGATACCTGCAGCCTTCACAGGGCAGCTTCTGCCCCTTCTACCCCACCCCCACCCCACCCCCCGCCCACTCCAAGGCATAGAAAGCAAAGCTGCCTGTTAGGATGAAACCCTAGCGTTCAGCCAGTGCACCACATCCTTCTCCTTCCGGGGGGGGGGGGAATGACCTGCTGTAAGGACTGTCATTGGCTGGCAGCCCTGCCCACCACATGCTTGGGATCCACAGCTTCGGGCATGCCAATGCTACACTCATCCTATCCACCATCATCCGTAGCCTGCACAGCCTCCCTGTTACTGGGCCATCTTCTTGCTAGCGTCCTTCACTGCTGTGGCCAAACTTCTGCTCAGACTGCAGCAGACCTGGAGCTCTGTTCCCCTTTGTTCCTCTGACTCCACTCTGAGGGCAGAATCCTTGGAGTCTCAGGCTCTCGGAGGCATTTGTCCGGCCAGTCTGATTCTATCTTGGTGTTTGCTACTCAGAGGACCAAACCTACACATTGCAAAGTGAATGAGGCTATTTGAAAATAAATCCCTCTTTTAAAAGTAGGAGGTGGCAACCATGGGAGTGTCTGTAGAAGGCAAAGGATGATCTCAGGTTTCATCCTCAAGAATGTCATTCACCTCCTTTTTGAGACAGGGTTTCTCATTGGCCTGGAGTGTGTCATTTCGGCTGGACTGGCGAGTGTCCACTTCCTGTGTGTGCCACTATGCCTGGCTTTTTACATGGGTGCTGGGGATTGAACTCGGGTCCTCATGCTCGAGAGGCCAGCATGTAACTGACTGAGCCATCTCCTCGGGTCCTAAAAAATAGACTTTACAGGCATTCTCCACAAGGAGTGTGGGCACCAGGCCTGTTCTACTGCGCTCGGTGCATCTCCAGGGCCTGCTGTAGCACTTGGCATTGAACAGGCTCCTAATAACAGAAAAACAGAAGGGAGGGAGGGAGGGAGGGAGGGAGAGAGGGAGAGAGGGAGGGAGGGAGGGAGAGAGGGAGGGAGAGAGGGAGGGACTGGGGGACTGATAGAGGGACTGAAGAAAGAAGATTTGGATTAGCCTGGACTGAAATCTAATCAGATATTAGTGAATGGTAAAAAACAATTGGAAGAGAAAATGGGCAGGTGGATGAGCAGTCTCAGTTTGGAACTTAGAAAAGGGGCGTCCTAAATATACCACAAAAATAAAAGGAAAACAAACCAGCAATAACAGCAGCAACAACCAAGTGTCTAGACACTGCCATGGAAACATTGCCAATCAAGGAAACAGAGCCAACTGCCAGCTCCAGGCACAGAGGGGGTCGGTCTGCTGTGGGCGCTTCCCATTCGCACAGTTAGCCGAGAACTGTGGGTCGAGAGACCACGGTGGTTAGTGTCTGGCCAACATCCCCCAGCTACAAAGCATCAATCCTAATATCCCCAAGGGGAAAAAAAGGAGTCAAGCAAGAAGTATGTTCTGATTAAGTTCAGTTGAACAGGCAGGCCTAGCACCACGGTTTAAAATTAACAACCATTTGATACCCGTGATAAGTTTATGCTAATGTTCAAGTATGTTGATGTTGCTTAATACGTTCCTATATTGAGAATGACGCTTTCCTCATGTGTATCTTCTTTTGAAATTATCTTAGCAAAAATGTGTATTCACAGTTTTCCTTTCTTAGGAAAAATGAAGTTTTTGTTGGGATTATTTCACCAGCTTTTACAGGGCTATAAAATATTTTCCGAATTCTGAGAGCAAAGGAGCTGATGTAAGCTTTAAACCTGTCTTATTATATTGTAGATTTGTGACTATATAGTGTAGATCTGTGACTAGATATTGTAGATTTGTGACTAGATATTGTAGATCTGTGACTAGATATTGTAGATTTGTGACTAGATATTGTAGATTTGTGACTAGATATTGTAGATTTGTGACTATATATTGTAGATTTGTGACTATATATTGTAGATTTGTGACTGTATATTGTAGATTTGTGACTATATATTGTAGATTTGTGACTGTATATTGTAGATTTGTGACTATATATTGTAGATCTGTGACTATATATTGTAGATTTGTGACTGTATATTGTAGATCTGTGACTGTATATTGTAGATTTGTGACTATATATTGTAGATTTGTGACTATATATTGTAGATTTGTGACTGTATATTGTAGATCTGTGACTAGATATTGTAGATTTGTGACTAGATATTGTAGATCTGTGACTATATATTGTAGATCTGTGACTATATATTGTAGATTTGTGACTATATATTGTAGATCTGTGACTATATATTGTAGATTTGTGACTAGATATTGTAGATTTGTGACTAGATATTGTAGATTTGTGACTATATATTGTAGATTTGTGACTATATATTGTAGATCTGTGACTAGATATTGTAGATTTGTGACTAGATATTGTAGATTTGTGACTATATATTGTAGATCTGTGACTAGATATTGTAGATCTGTGACTATATATTGTAGATCTGTGACTATATATTGTAGATTTGTGACTATATATTGTAGATCTGTGACTAGATATTGTAGATCTGTGACTAGATATTGTAGATTTGTGACTATATATTGTAGATTTGTGACTAGATATTGTAGATTTGTGACTAGATATTGTAGATTTGTGACTATGATCCTAAGCATAATTTTACATGTGAATATACGTAAGTACACACGTTTGCAAATGCTGTAGTACTTTTCTCTCAAGTTCTAAGTTACAAAGTATCCTTTAATTACTCAGTCTCACAGCTCTAATCCCTTTGTTTTCATATAATATTTATTTGGATAATTCCTTTTTTATAATCCTACTTTTTCATAAATGGCAGCCCTAAAGCAATCTTGCAATGTAATAAGAATCCAGGCTCAAATAGAGAATCCAAACTCTTTCTCTCCAGGTGTTCAGTGAGCAATGACTGCCATGTTTTTCCTTGAGTTGAAAATGAACAGCCAGGTAAATTGGCCAGGTTGTCTAATTGTCAACTGTGCCCTTGATGACAATAAAGTTCTCCAAATAGTAGTTCAGGAGAGGGACAAGTAAATGGGGCCAATGTGGTTCCAGTAGTGTCTCTGGATGTCTTGGGGGTCATTTTGTCTTTCTTTCTTTCTTTTTAATTTCCAGATTTTACATAATGAGCAGATGTGATGGCTTGAAAGAAAATGCCCCCTGAAGGGAGCGACACTTTTAGGAGGTGTGGCCTTGTTGGAGTAGGTGTGGTTGTATTGAAGGAAGTGTGTCACTGCAGAGGCAGGCTTTGAGGTCTCATATGTGCTCAAGCCACACCCAGTGAGACAGACCACTTCCTGTTGCCTGCCAATCAAGATGTAGCACTCTCAGCTCCAGCACCACATCTGCCTGCACGAAGCCATACTCCCTGACACCATGCTCCCCATCATGATGACAATGGACTGAACCTCTGAAACTGTAAGCGAGCCACCTCAATTAAATATTTTCCTTTGTAAGAGTTGCTGTAGTTAAGCCTGGCATGGTGACACATGCCTTTAATCCCAGCACTCGGGAGGCAGATGCAGGCAGATCTCTGAGTTCGAGGCCAGCCTGGTCAACAGAGTGCATTCCAGGACAGCCAAGGCTATACAGAGAAACCCTGCTATGAAAAAAAAAAAAAAAAGAGTTGCCATAGTCATGGTGTCTCTCCACAGCAATAGAAACCCTAAGACAGAAGTTATTTCCTTTATATTGAAGGATATTTTTACTTAAGACATTCTCCAACACACACACACACACACACACACACACACACACACACACACACAAAGAGATGAAACTACACAGCTGAAAAGCCAGTTTGTTGTTATTCCTTGGTGTGACTAGGATTCAGGTATTTCCACCAAACTCTGCTCCAACCTTCTAGAATCCCTGAGTGAGGAGGAACATCTGAGGGAGAGGGGATCCTGGATAAGGGCTCCTGCTACTCTGAGTATGTCTTGTTCCAGACTCCTGGCTTCATCTCACCAGCCAGCTCGGTGGCTCATCTCTGCTGTCCTTGTCTTTACCTTAGGGGGCCCTACTGCACTGCCTTTCTTGCAGACAAATGCTAGCTTGCTATGAGTCAAGGTTATGAGAAATAGCGAGGCCAGAGAGACGGCCAGGCTAGCCAGCTACAACATACTCACTGACTCCGTGTCTGTCTATAGGATGAGGCTGTTCCCATGTGGTAAATACACCTGTGCAGTAAGAAGATCTGTGTTACAGGCAGCTGACACTAATCCCTCCTACAGGCAAAAGTCTGTCTCTACAAGTCAACGCAGCGAGACAATTCCAAGGCATTTGGGTTTGATTCCATGGTGTTGTTTTCTATATGTCATACTCCTCATTGTCACTCATGGTCTACATAATTGGCTTTTTTATTATTAATAATATTATTGTTATTTGCAAAGCCAGGGCCTTGCACATGCAAGCATTATATAGCACTTGCATGCAAGCACTGAGCTACATCTCTAGGCTTTGGTTTGATGGAGGCCAAACTGGCCTTGAGCTCATGATCCAACTGCCAACCATAACTGGCTAGCATTAATGCTTTGATTATCCTTATATCTTCCATTCATGACTTCTCAGTACTACATGGTAGAACTCTTGAGTTTTCAGTAGTCCTTGTAATTCTTGGAACTCCAGCTCCACAAGGAAGGCTTATGTGGTCTGTTGTTCTGAAACACTGACCTCAGGTTTGGTCCTGGAAATGTTTGCTTCCACACTACTTCCAGGGGATTAAAGAGGAGACAAAAATAGATAATTAAAAACCTTGAGTGAGCGCTCTCATTCAGTCCTTGGTCACATTCCCTACCTGGGTGCCTGAGTAGTGAATAGGCTCAGTGTTCACAGAACCACAAAGCACAAGGAGGGGTGGTTTCTCTCAGGAGGGATTCTGGGAAGGCAAACAGCATCTGCCAGGCCATTTGCACCCACTGTCTCCAAGTGTCGTGAGCATTTTGCATCCTCATAGAGGTCGTGATGGGTTAGCTTACAGTACTGATTACAAGCTTGTTTTTTCAGTCAGCCTGGGTTCAAATCCCAGCTTTTCATTTACACAAATTAATGGATAACTGCTTCAGATCTTAGAATCCCTGCCTGTAAAATGACAGCAAGCACTCTTACCTCCGAGACTTGAAAACAGAAGCAAGTCCATCTTATTATATTTTATGTTGTCATGTTCGGTTGCTATCTCTTAGAAGCCTGTTCTTTTCTAATGAGAGACAGAAATGGAATGGATCCGGAGGGCAGGGAAGGTGGGGGAGAAACTTGGAGGAGGAGAAGGATGGGAAACTATAATCAGGATACATTGTATGAGAAAAATCTATTTTCAACAAAAGAAAAAAATGAAATTAATACGTAAACATTTTTTAAAAAGGAAAGGAAACCAAGTGAAATGCTACTGTGCAGGACTCAGCATGGCTCCGGTTATACACTGAGTGCTCAGTGGAAGGTCGAGGTAGCTGCTACCACGATGCTGTAGTGATGTTGACGGCAGTGACGATCCGTCATGGAGAGCCTCCTTTGAGTTCAGCTTGTCCAGCTTCGCCTGGCTGCCTATGTCTGGCCCAGCCTCACCTGTGCAGGTGAATGCAGCTGCTTCTATTTCAAACACATTACCTTGGAAGTACACCGGAAGACACCCCTTCAGGGGCTTTCCTCAGTGAGGAAGATGAGCTCAATTGAGCTATGCAGATCCCTGGCATGGATGTAATTATTCTCATGCCTGTCCACTGGTTTTTGAAAGGGGTAGGATTTCAACAGTGCGTGACCCTCATTCCCCACGTGCTGAGATTCAACCTGCCTTGGAGCTGAGATGCAGGAGGGTGACATGCACAGTACCCATCCTATGCACTTAGATGAATTCTTGGATCCTGTGCTGAGCTTTCATTCTGTAGAGGGTAGCAGGAAGTTCCCAGGGCAGAAAGTGCCCAACAGGCTTGCTGCGGGGATGACAGCTGTAGGTTCAAGTGACTGTATTTAGTGCTGTGTTAGTGGCAGTGATGCCAGTGAATCTCTCTAAGGGCCACTTGCCAGGTGAAATTCTGGCCATTATTATTGGGTAATAAGCCTTGAGTCCTTTTCTCTATTTCTCTAAATGGTATTGTGAACTGCTGCCTGCTTGGCCATATTTGTGACTAAGAAGCCGTTATCGACTCAATCCTTCTGTAACACCGGACTTTTGGTAGGAGTAATGGGAGGGCAGAAGAAAAGCTTACTTCTCTTCCTTAATGTATAGTCACAAAAAAAAAATTTTTTTTTTTGAGACAGAGTCTTTCTCTCTATGCAGCCCTGGCTATCCTAGATCTCTTTATGTAGACCAGGCTAGCCTTGAACTCACAAATACTTGCTTGCCTCTCTGCCTCTAGAGTGCTGAGATCAAAGGCATGCACCACTACTCCGGGCTAGTAGCACATTTTTTAAGTGAACTTTTAATTGTAAATTTGAAAGAACATAGAGTATCTGCTGACTGAGTATTGCACAGAATTCAGAGCTAACAGAGGTCCTACATGTTGACATCATTTCTCAAGATGAATTCAGGGGCTGGTCATGCTGCTCAGTGTCGAGCACTTGACTAGTGGGCACAAAGCTTTGAGTTCAACCCCCAGCATCAAAATCATAGTAACAATAATAACAGCAAAAGCTAAATGGAAGAGATAAAAAGTTGAATCCAAGAAAGACATTTTGAGCACTGCAGTATTAGTGTCAAAACTCTACACTATCATATTTCCCAAAAAAGAACACAAGGAATCCCTACTTTCATAGCCCTAAAGAATTAAAAATATTAAGGAAACATCAAGAATGCTGTATTATCATTAACTTAGGTTGTACAAAGAGAATCTTCACACTGGTAGCTTTCCAGGCCTGTTTCCTTCCTCATATGATAACACTTATAAATCAGAAGACCAATAAAGTACAGTTGGAGCACAGAGCCCACCTGACCTCCTCCAGGTACAGCTTGGAACAGGGAGAGGCGAGAGTCCAGAAACTCTCATAGCCTCAGCCTCAGCCTGATCCAAAGCCCTCTGGATTGGTTTTTGAGACACCTTTAAGATAACCAGAGGAAGCCAGTGTGGTGGTTGGAAAGAAAATGGCCCCAAAGAGAGTGGCACTATTAGGAGGTGTGGCTTTGTTGGAGTGGGTAAGGCCTTGTTGAAGGAAGTGTGTCACTGGGGGTGGGCTTTGAAGCTTCATATGTGCTCAAGCCACACCCAGTGTCTCAGACCACTTCCTGTTGCCTGCACAAGATGTAGAACTCTCAGCTACCTCTCCAGCACCATAACACTGCCATGTCCCACCATGATGGTGATGGACTGAACCTCTTAACTGTAAGCCACCCCAATTAAATGTTTTCCTTTATAAGAGTTGCTATGGTCATGGTGTCTCTTCACAGCAATAGAAGCCCCAACCAAGACACCAAGTATCCTGATTTGCTTCCTGTTGCTGTGATCAAATCAGTTTAGAAGAGGAAAGGTCTATTTGGTTACAATTCAAGTTAACAGTCAAGCTTGAAGAAAGTCAGCCGGGAAGTCAAGGTATGAACCTGGAGGCAGAGGGTGAAACGCAGGCCATGGAGGAACACTGTTCATCAGTTTGTCCTGTAGCTGCTCAACTGCCTTCTTATACAGTTCCGCCGAGGATGCTGCTGCCCACAGTGGGCTGGGCCCTTCCTCATCAATCATCGATTAAAACAGTTCCTGACAACATGTGCGATCCAGTGTTCTGGAGGCTGAGGGAGGCAGGAGGACTGTTATAACTCAAGGTCAGCCTGCATACACAGTGAATTCTAGGCTAGCCTAGGCTAAGGGTTAAACATTGTCTTTTTTTTTTTTTTTTTTTTTGGTTTTTCGAGACAGGGTTTCTCTGTGTA
The DNA here is from genome assembly GCF_004664715.2 of Peromyscus leucopus. NCBI lineage: Eukaryota > Metazoa > Chordata > Mammalia > Rodentia > Cricetidae > Peromyscus > Peromyscus leucopus. The sequence goes on from NC_051069.1 coordinate 84,021,225, forward strand.
GCTTTGCGCCTTTCCTGGAGCTCACTTGGTAGCCCAGGCTGGCCTCGAACTCACAGAGATCCGCCTGGCTCTGCCTCCTGAGTGCTGGGATTAAAGGCGTGCGCCACCAACGCCCGGCAAAACATTGTCTTAAAAGAAAAAAAAAGATAGTCAGAAATTACTGACACCATACCTAAGATTAATTGTACAATTCCACTTATTTTCTTAAAATAAGCTACAAACATTTACAGCAGATATTGAAACCTTATTATGGGTTTTATTTTAAAATACGAACCTGAAAATTAGAAAACAAATTTTGTTTGGATTCACAAAATGTCCACTATATTTGAAATTAGTGTTAATTATCAAAATGAACAAGGACTGAATCAATATGAACTTTTTTTTGTTATGTATATGTGTTATATGTTATTTACATATGTGTATCTATGTATGCTTCCATGTACGGCCAGAGGTTGATACCAGGTGTCTTCCTCAATATCATGTTACCTTGTTTTGTGAGAGAGTCTCTCACTGAGCCGGGAGCTCACCATTTCATCCGGGATGACCATGGCCAGCCAGGGCCCCACCTGGCTCTGACCTCCGGGCTTTGTCTTTTCAGCTTTTATGTAGATGCTGGGGATTGAACGCAGATCCTCGCTCCTCCCACCTAGTCTTCTTCCCAGTCCGTAAGCAAACTTTTAAAATAGAATTTTCCTGATGAAACCACATAACAAACTACAGATCTGCTTTTCACTTTTGGCTCTCACTGCTGCTGTTTGTATCTGGAGTGGTCCCCAAGGCCTGTGTGTCAAGTTCCTCAGTCCACGTGCTGCTGTGAAGTGGCAGAGCCTCCAAGAGATAGGGTCCGCGGGGCAGGAACCGAAGGCACACCCTTCTTGAAACAGGAGTAAGGGTCCTGGTCCCTTCTTGTTCCTTTTACCTTTTCCTCCCTGTTCAACAGTGGTTCTCAACCTGTGGGTTTTGACCCCTCTGGGGGTCCAAGGACCCTTTCACAGGGGTCACCAAAGACCATCCTGCACATCATATGAATCTACATTACGATTTATAACAGTAGCAAGATTACAGTTATGAAGTAGCGGTGAAAATAATTTTATGGTTGGGGGTCCCCACAACATGAGGAAGTGTACCAAAGGGTCTCAGCATCAGGAAGGTTGAGACCCACCGCTCTACAAGGTGAACAGTCTGTCTCCCCCCTCAGGTTTCTGTTGTGATACACTGCCACAGGCTGGAAGCAACACAGCCAACCGGTCACAGGTTGAACAAAACCTCCGAAAAGGTAAGACTAACCTTTTAAAACTCTTTGTAACTTGATTGTTGCGGGTATGTTTGTTTGTTCACGGGTATAAAGCTAACAGAATCACTTTTGGAAGAGCACTCCCGGGGCTCATTTGTTTCATTCATACTTTGCTTCTGTTAATACTTTGGTACTGAAAAACATTTTTCTTGAGCTTGGGGTGTCCCTCAGAGGTAGAATACATGATTCAAATATATTGAGGCCCTAGATCCAATCCAAAGGGGGAGGAGGGGACACACTGTGGGGACTTTCCATCAGCAACCTTCTTTGGTTTCTTTCAACTGTTCACTGAAGTAGCTCATCGGAGGTCCTTCATCCTGTAAAGTTCATCATTGCTCATTTTTGCCAGTGTCTTCACATCCATAGATACATTTAATTCCGGATCTTTTAGAAGACTAATGCTGACCTGTAAGTGATCGTGTCAGAGTTTATGGCGCATTTCTAGATGTTTACAAGGTCGATGAGTCCACCAGAGACGAAGCAGCCAACACCAGATGCCACTATTCTGCACAGTGCACGCTAACCTTCCAAGAGGTCAGTTCGCGGGTGGGTTTGTGCATGTGCCCATGACTTTTGAGTCTCTGTGCAACCAGGCAATGTCAGAGAGGGTATCACATACTCAGGTGAGGAGGACTCCTGCCCCTCACTCCGCTGTCCTTCAGTCCATCTACCCACAGGACTCTCGTCTCTCAACAGCTCCCTTCTAGAAGCTTCTGTACCTTCTTGACTCATTTCCTCACACCAGAAACTGACCTCACATGTGAAGTGTACACACATCTTCAGAGGTCCCTTGAGTTTGTCTCAAATTTAACACATTAAACATCTCAGGACATTTAAGGTTTATAATTTTGGTTAGAACTGTAGTTCCAGGTCAAATATGTGTTTTTAAGAGCAAATAACGCTGTTCTTAATAAACTTTTAAATCACATGGTAAGATCTTTTTTATGAGTGTCAACAACAACAGAATGATCCATGTTAGAACCTTTTATTTTTTAATGAGATACAAACAAGGCCATTAGTCCATAAATTAAGAAGAGAAAATACTTCTGTATATTTATGCTCAAGGAGTTTTCTATTTATGCATGGTTAACATTGATTTATTTTATTTTATTTTTTAAAAAATCCTACAAATGAAATAGTTTCAGGCATGAAAACTCCAAACCATTACTAGAAAATGAATTGAGCAGTATTTTTCACTTGAGAACTCCAAACTGTGACTTTGTAATAAACAGTTATCTACAAAGTCTTGAGTTTTCTGATAGCTTATTCTGGGAATGTGTATAAAATAAACAACTTATCTTCCTCTTGGCTCTTTTAAAGAAGTTTTTTTTTTTTTTTTAACCAAGTTGAGGGTGTAAGTTTCAGAATATAACTTACGCTGCCAAATTCTGTAATTCCTTTTACAAAAATGTCATACAGGGTGTGGTCCATTTAGGAAATTTTTTTAAAGTTGTAATTCCTGGTGAGGTTTGTTGCCCCCCCCCCCTGCTTTTTAAAAAACAATGCTAAGTCAGAGAGGGGCTAGAGAGATGGTTCAGCAATTAAGAGTCCCAGCAACTCTTCCTTCCAGAGGACCAGGGTTCGATTCCCAGCACCCACATGGTGGCTCACAACTGTCTGTAACTCCAGATCCAGGGGATCTGGTGCCCTTTTTTAGCCTCTGAACACTGCACACGTGTGGTGCACAGATATACATGCAGGCAGAGCACCCAGACACATAAAATAGATATTTTAAAATTATTTAAAATGCTAATACAATCTAAGCTCTGAAGACTTTTAGACTATGGCCTGCATTTAGTCTGCCTGCCGGAGTGTTAAGTTCTTAACATTACAAACTCGTTACTAGAAATCTAGTCCTTTAAAAATATTTATTTGTGCCTGTGCGTGCGTGCGTGTGTGTGTGTGTGTGTGTGTGTGTGTGTGTGTGTGCCCACAGAGGCCAGAAGAGGGCATTAAATTCCAGGGAGCTGAAATTACAGGTAATTGTGAGCTGCCGAACATGGATGCTGGGAACCGAACTTGAGTCCTCTGAAAGAGCAACAACACTCTTAACCTCTGAGCTGTGCTTCAGCCCCAGAGCTGGAGTCTTGATAAGTACTGCCTAGATTTTTTTTTCATACGAAGGTGAAAATAATTTAAAAGGAACAAGACTTACAAAGCCTCAAAGTTAAGTTGTATCTTCCATGAGTGTCGAGTCCATTCTACTCTTGTCGGTCTTTTATGACTTTCTGGTGATGTGCTACCATAAAGGGATGAAATTTTTCTCTCATTAAATAAAGCCTCGCGTACGCCACAAGGCTAGAACTGTTCTCTGGCTGAAGTGCGTCGATCTTTTAATTCATCAATAAAGTTTCCTTTTCCAGCCGTTGGGATAACTCTTCAAATAACAGAGATGCCGGCAGAGAAACACCGTTTCCAGAACCTGACGTGGGCGGTGAGACGAGAGGATCTGACATTTAATGACAATTCACTCACAAATCGCTTGCTTGGAAACACATGTTGAAATCTGCCCACAAAACTCTCTCTCTAGCCATTGTTACACTCCCGTGAACACAGGCTCTAGCGTGTTTGCGTGCATGTGTGTGTGTGTGTGTGTGTGTGTGTGTGTGTGTGTGTGTATCTGAATTTAAAGCAAGAATGAGGGCCGGAGGTCCACTATGGAAGGATCCCTTTACTTGTCCCTTGGGGCTGCAGTTCCAAGAAGACAAAGGAGGAGCTGGGGGTTCCCCAGCAGGCCCGCTGCGTTTTACTTAAAAGCAAGCTGGGGGCAACCCCCCCACCCCCACCCCCGGGGCTGGCCCTGGGTACCGCTGGCGGGGCTCCCTTCCCCCGCGGCCGCCCCGGGGGACAGGCCCGGGCCCCTCCCGCCGGAGAACAAACGGGACATTCAGCCGCCGCCCGCGGCTGCCAGGGCGCGTCCCCCGGGGAAATTAGGCGTGGAGTCGGCCGCCCGCGATCGCCTTCAAAAGCCGCCCTCCCGCCGGCCGCGGCGCACTTGGTACCTGGCTGCGGGCGCCAAGCGGGATGCCGCAGTGAGCTGCCGGCCATGGGGGGCGCGAGCGCCTGCATCCCGCTCTGCCGCCTGCTGCTGCCGCTGCTACTGCTGGCCGCCGCGCAGCTGGCTCGGTCGCAGACCCCAGAGAGGTAACGCCCGCCTGGCCTTTCCCCGCACCCCTGACCCCGCACCTCGCCACCGCGGGCTGCCCCGCTCCCCCGAACTTTGGAGCTGCGGCCCCCCAAGGGCTACCACGTGGCGCGGCTCGCTCTCCCTTGCCTCGCCTCCCCGCGGATTTGTGTGCCGGTGCAGGCTACACCAGCGCCCGAATGTGCTCTTTTCTTCCCAGCCTTGGCCAACCTAAGGGGAACCCAGTGAGCGGCTCTTCTAACTGAGCACCTACGGCATGGCTAACTCCCACATCACCTCCAGCCACCCCTGTCCCCCTTTTTTCCCTGGGCGCGGGGAGGGGTGCGCTGAGAAACCCAAGTTTTCCGAAAAGGGGAGAAAACAAGGCCTGTCTCCAAATCTGGGAATCTACAAACTTTGTATTTACCATGGCTTTTAAACCATGCGGCTCTCCCAGAGTGGCCCTCATCACCTCTCCCACTCTCTCCAGATAAGTCATTCATTTATACAACACTCTGAGTGAGGTATTTTACTAAATATGCACATATATGACCTATCTTAAGTTAATGATGAACTTGGGCAAGTTGTCGGGATATGATTTAAATATTCTAAGAGCTGGCAAGCTTTCAGAATTTTTTTTTTTAACCTGGTACAAGATTTTGTTAAATAATATTAACTCGTTCATATCAGCACGTACACCTTTTTGAAATTCCCATTAGATTGCTTGACCATGTTTCAATTTAAAGTATTCTCCTCTTTTATTTCCCCAGACCTGTGTTCACATGTGGTGGCGTTCTTACCGGAGAGTCTGGATTTATTGGCAGTGAAGGTTTTCCTGGAATGTACCCTCCAAATAGCAAATGTACTTGGAAAATCACAGTAAGCATTTATTTTAAAGGTGTTCTTCTGGACTTGGGTATGGAAAGAGTGCACATTGATGCCCTTACCCCCTGGTGTCCTGGTTTTTGTTTAGGGGCAGATGCCTGAAAACGTGAAATGTTGGATTTGCTTCATTTGGGAGGTGTTTATTAAGGGCCGGTGGTGCCCTGCAATAGTGATTAGAAAAGGCCCAAGATGATCGTCTTCTTGAGGGAAGAAACCCTTCAAGCAGATGTTTCTGAAAACTCAGACCTGAATTAGTTGAGTTTTATGGATTCATGATTAAGGCTGTTTCCAGTCAGAGGTCTGTGCTGAGGACCTTTGAAAGTGAGATGCTCTTCATGCCTGCATAAATCCCCCATGGGAAATAAAAGATCAAAGTAGTTTTGACCACTTTATACTCAGGAGGAGAAGAACAACAGTCACCACCCTGGCCGACATTTATTGTCCTTTCTTAGGAGCCACCTCTCTTTAGAGAGCATCTAAGAATGGAGGATGCTAATGAGGGCTTAATAAAAACGCCACGGTGGTCATTGCTGTGTTAACCTGAGTCAAGGCAAGAAACCAGATCGAGACACAGCTCATGTACATACAAGTCTGGGTTTAGAGTCAGCTGGCTGAGTCACAGTTCCAGTCATTGCTGCTGTAACGCTGGCTATCTTCATTTAGTTGCTGTTCACAGGAAGTTATCTGGTCATCCAAAGAGTCCATGTTGTCAGGTTGTAACCCCCACCAGTGAGGATTTTGTTGTGTTATGTATTTTGTGTTCCTGGAGGTTGCACCAGGGCCTCATGCATGCATGCTAGACAAGTATTCTGCCATTGAACTGCATACCCAGCCCCAGACCATGTTTTAAGTACTTATATGTGCCAAGTAATTCACAAGCGTCTCACTGAACCCAGAATCCTTTGATCAGTATGTCCCCTATTTTATAGATGGGAAAGCTGAGGACTAACAGAATTAGGTAGAGACATCAATTTGATAAGCCCGACTTGACCTGTTGTGTAGTGACGTTTGGCAGGCAGATTTGGGAGGAGGACCCCTCCGTAATATACAATTTGGCTCTTTTTTGGCAGGGAGGTGTGCATGGCTGTGCTCTTGTAAGATTTCAGAGAATGAGTACAGACTTCATTGTGCCGTTACAGCACATGGAGCTAGGAAAGAAGTTCCAGAAACAGCTTTGAAATACTGATATTAATAAATGTGAAATAAGGCTGGGAAACAAATGTAAAATGGCCTTGTTTTATATTATAGTTGTGTTTTAATTATGACTCAGTGGTTTCAAGTTCAAAGTGATCCAAGAAGAGTCATGTGCCTAACAAGTCAAAATTCGTGGTTGGTTGTGTATTTGGGGGATATACCAGTCATGTTGCTGCTGTGCCATCAGACTTTAAGGGGGGAGGGGTGTGTCCAGGGAGGATGTTTCCGGATCAGGGAGGGCTTGGCTCTGCATCAGAGGAGGTGCAGTTGCCAAAAAAAAAAAAAAAAAAAAAAAAAAAAAAAAAAAAAAAAAAGCCTACGGGTGGGTGGGGTGGGTGTGTGGAGTGTTAAGGGGTGGGGTGGAGAAGAGGTTTAATTGCCTTAAGAACAACTCAAGGAGGTCAGTGTGGCTGGGACAGAAGGCACAAAGGACATAGTCTGGAGAGAAGTGAGGAAATTGGAACCAGAGGCTCATGAGTCTGAAGGCAACCTGTAAGTCTGAGTAGGGAGTCTTGGACTTCAAAAGGTGTGTGTGTTGGGTGAGCAGAGTGTGTGGGGGGTGGGGTGGGGTGGTGGGGTGGTGGGATGCTGTGACATATCCAGGAAAGGATGGAGTGAGAAGGGCAGTAACAACAAAGATGAAGAAATGTAGCATCTTCTGCCTTCAGGTGTTTCACGGGCAGATGTGCATGCAGCCAGGGGGTTGGGGCATCAGCTGAGAGGCCCATGTGCCAGCTGGTCCCCTTTGTGGCTCCTGTCCTAGACAGGGGTGACCTCTGCTGGGGCTTTACCCGAGGCAGTCTAGAAAGATTTTCTCAAAGCCAGTTGTATCAGACAGGATTCTCTAGAGGAACAGAACCAATTGTGTGAGTGTGTGTGTCGTGTCTGTGTGCTAAAAGGGGGTCTATTAGACTGGTTTGTGTCACGGGGTTTGGGGAGACCACCAGTGCTTGTCAACACAATGGAGAGGAAAAATAAAACTAACCAACACTAACTACCCAGTCAACTAAACCGGACACCTCAGCAGTCTCAATCTGGCACTGAAAGCCTGGAGGCTCCCCGGAGAGCAGCTGGTGTGGAGTCCACACTGGAAAGCTGAGGAAGTCAGGGTGCGATGTCAGTGCAGGATGACGGGCAGGATAGACACACTGGGCCCACAGGAAGAGAAGGCAGGATCGTGCATAGTGCTGTTTCCACAAACCGCACTGGGGTTGTACATCTGGGGTGCCTGGGAGAGGGGGACCATCCTCACAATCCTCTCAGAAAGACAAACTAACAACAACCCTCCTCTCACAAGAAACCCCAAGAACCTAAAGCCTCATTGACACACCCAGAGGTGTGTCTTCTCTGTGACTCTAAGTCCCTCATGTGGACAATCGAGATCGACTGTCACATCAACTGATCCCTCTTTTCTGCTCCCCTGGAACTCAATATTACACTGTATTGTCTATTACATTATATTACGTCAATGGTCATATATGTGTGTGTGGGTGTACATGTACATGTGTGCAAGTTGAAGCCAGAGGTTGGCCTGTAGTGTTTCCGTCTCCACCTTATTTTGTGAGACAATGTCTCTCACTGAACCTTATCCCACCCATTGGATAGACTGGCTGGCAAGCCGCAGGGATTACCCTCTTTCTGCCCCAGGGATTATCCTCTCTCTGTCTCCCAGCTACTGCCATCCTCCACCAACATCAGACTTCACAGTCCCCTCCCATCCCAACCTTTCCAGCTGAAGATGTGCACACACGACAAGGTGGATGTCACCACCAGATGGCTATCATGGAACTGTTTGATCGGTGAGAAAATGAAAGAAATCTGACGCGTGGTTTAAAGTTTGTCACAACCAAATGTTTCAGTCCGTTGTCTTGGCCTTCCTGTTATGGAAGTGTAGCTTGCATACTGGAAATTTGTATTTTTCCTTGTTTTAATTTGTTTTTGTTGTTGTTGCTATGATAAAGCGCTGACCAAAACCGATCTGAAGAGAAAAGGGTTGATTTCATCTTATACTTTCCAGTCCATCATTGAGGAACTTGAGCAGAAATCTGGATGCAGGAATGGAAACAGAGATCATGGAGCAATGCTGCTCATGGGCTCGCTTCCCCTAGCTTGCTCAGCTATTATTCTTATATAGCCCAGTCCTTGCCTAGGGATGGCACCTCCCCGGAGAACTAGCACCTCCTACATCAATTAGCAGTGAAGAAAATGCCCCAGGGATATCCCTAGGCCCATCAGTTGGAAGCAGTTCCTCAGTGGAGGTGACTTCCTAATTGGCTCTAGGTTGTGTCTACTTGGCAAAAACTAACCAGCACGGGCCTGATAGAACACACTTCCATGAGAGATGGGAATCGAACTCAGGGTTCTCAACAAGCAAAGCCCTTGCTGAACAACTGAGCTACATTCCCAGCCTCTATTCTAGTATTTGAAATTTTATAGCAACTTCTTGGATGATAGCACTGTTGAGCACACTGTCTACATGGATTATTTAAATGAAATAAGTTTTATTTCCTTAATCACAGTAGCCACTGTTAAGTTCTCAATAGCTCTTCCCCTCCCTCTCTCCCTCCCTCCCTCCCTCCCTCCCTCCCTCCTTCTCTCCCTCCCTCCCTCCTTTCCCCTCCCTTCTCTCTTCTTCCTCCTCTTCTCTCTCTCTCTCTCTCTCTCTCTCTCTCTCTCTCTCTCTCTCTCTCTCTCTCACTCTCTCCCCTCCCTCCCTCCCTCCCTCCCTCTCTCTCTCTCTCTCTCTCTCTCTCTCTCTCTCTCTCTCTCTCTCACTCTCTCCCCCTCCCTCTCTCTCTCTTTCTCTGTGTGGGTGTGACTGCATGTGTATAAATATTTCCATCATTATAAAATGTCCCTTTGAACAGTTCTAGAGAATTTTAGGGATTAATTTTGCTTGTGTGGAGACATATTGAGAATGCTCCAGACAGCTTAGTGTGCTTCTGCTCTATCAATGGGGAAGCTGATATTAGTCCTCCATAGTTGATGACTCAGCCCTATCATTCTGGCCATCAACTTGTGGTGGCCTTAGTTGACAAGGTTTTAGTAATTAATTTGGCTGAGCGTGTTCTAAAAAAAAAAAAATACATGGGTAGACATTAAATCAGAGGATGTGAGGGTCATGAAATAGTTCAATATTATGTAATCCATGATGAGAGTGGGTGTTTCTTTTTTTATTTTTATTTTATTTTATTTTATTTTACAATACTATTCAGTTCTACATAACAGCCACAGATTCCCTTCTTCTCTCCCTTCCTGCCCCCTCCCCTTCCCCCCAGTCCACCTCCTCCAGATCAAGGTCTCCTCCACCAGTGGTGGTGGTGGCACACACCAGTAGGATTTGCTGAAGGAGGCGGAGGCAGGAGAGTGGGTGTTTCTTAACTTCCCGTAGATGTTAACTCTACAGAAAGTCAACCACATGGACATCTGCATTGGATGCCGTTCCTCGCCTCTGTAGTAAGGGGCAAGAACTGAGTGTGATTCCACAGCTAAGTCCTTGGAAAAGTGAAAATCAATCTTGTAAGCAGGTTTGAAATAAAAGATCGGGGTGAGGCTGATGTCACCCCGGGTGATGGAAGCATGCAAACCATGCGTCAAGCCCTGCGGCAAGAGATGAAACTCCAGATCTTGGCACACTACCGCCACACTTGGTTACAGTACTCCTTTGCAACAACGGGCAGGGGATGATGGGAGGTATCTGAGGTCCTCAGAGGAAGTGGGGAGAAGGGAGCAGTGAACCCCTGCCAGCAAGGACTCAGCTGACGTAGTGGACTCTGTGGTTCATCAGAACACTGGCCAGAAGCCTTTACAGCAACCCCCCAGGCGAGCCTAGGTGATGTCAGAAGTGGTGTGAGCCTGTGGAGATGACTGTGAGGTGTGGGGCTAGTGAGATGAAGCCCCCCAGACTCCCTGAAGGTCTAGCTCTTCGGAGCCTCTGGCATCCAGATCGCCACCCCGTTAAATGGTTTCTGGATAAATTCAGCACAAACTTGGGGAATCTCTCATTCGTGGTTCCTTGATATCTTCACTCATTTGCTCCTTTTTATAACCCCCAAAGTAGAATTAAAGATAAACATGATGAGTTGAAGCAGTTTCACTCTTTTGTAGGAAAGTCAACTGCTGAAGCTTTGCTTACAGAAACTGTAAATTACAGGAAACTTGAAGCCCAGAGCCTTCTGGGAAATCTTGAACACGCATAGGGATTGTTTAAAATTAGTTCCTGAACTTACAGTCCAGCAGAGTACCGGAAGGTGCAAAGGAGATGCTGTTACCGAGATAATGCTGGGTCTGCAGAGATGGGCGAAAATGATGTTATTCTTAGGTTTTAAGCTGGACACAATTTACACATCAGTTTTCAAATAGAGAAGTTCACGTGTGGCGCTCAGTTGTTACACGTCACTATTAAAACGACCAAGTTTGTATGATCTGTAATTGCCTCATTTGTAAAAAATGTTTGAAGAGCATTGAGTCAGCTGGTTAAAGTTTTAAATATTAATTTCAGCATGACTCTGACTTGGGAGGGAAAAACCCAACGAGTTTGAAGTTCACTTCAAAAACTCTTCTGCAGAAAGACCCTCAGCTGCCTAGCCAGAGCGTGTACTGCCATTTCATAAGCTACCTGCTTTATTCTGGCCAGCTAACATTTACCATACTTATGCAATTCATGCTACTAAGATGATAATATATGTTTCCAGCATGCCTTCACATATATTGAACCATTTATCTCATTTGCATTTAATTCTCTGAGCTGGGTAAGGCAAGTGTTAACATACCCATCCATAGGTCGAGAAACTGCTATCTGAAGAACTTTTGTTAGTTGTTAGCTCAACTTTTGTTGAGCTGGGTGTGGTCGCTTATACCTGTAATCCCAGAGATAGGAGAACGCTGTAAATTGGGGGTCAGCCTGGTCTATATAGTGAGATTCTGTACTTTGTACAACAAACCCAAACTAAACAAAACTTGTATCTTGCCTAATACCATCGTGTCTATAAACACCATGCAAAGACTCACAATTTCCTGTCTCGGTAGTACAATTAGCTGTGTCCATACTTATTTATCTCTTATATAAACATTCACCACAATTCACTGAGTGCCCTTGGATAGGTGCTCCATAGTGCTGGACCTCTGGGTAAAGAGACAAGGCATGTTTCCATTTCCAGAGAGTTCAGATCTGGGAAGAAGGAGATAAGTGAATCCGTGACAGGAATATTTAGAAGTTTATTTTTCTGCTCACTCTTAAGTAGCTTTACGTATTGAAAATTTTGAAGAGGCTTTGCAAAGTTTTGGATTCACAGGTCAGTTTTACCTTGGTTATTTCCATACATGAATAATAATGAACCATTGCCTTGAGGGTAATCTTATAACTTATGTATGCTAAAGTCATCATACTGGATCTGTCTTCCAGGAGCCTGCTTAAATTTAAATAGCATTCACATTTTGCTCAGAGAATTTACAAATTAAAAAGAGATTGGGGTTTGTTTCTTCTCAACAACTTTTATATGGTTAATGAGCAGAAGAATCAGCAATGGCAGACACGGAGTTGTGTATGTTTGAAATACATGGTGAAGTTTTGGGAAGACCAGTGGTAGATATATAATTTGAGAAAACAAAGAATTAATTTGGGCAGGAACTCAGCATTTAAGTTAGTTAATTATACCTAAGGGTAAAGAAGGGTTCTCAAATCACTGTAACTATTATTTGTCTGGAATAGCTTCAGCAGGGTAGATAGAGGAAAGGAATTTTGGGCTTAACCACATATTTCCTGGCTTTTGACTGCACATAGGATTTAACGTTATATGGAAACTTAAGTTCTAATCTTAAGCATATTTTTAATGAATGTATATATTTCTCTTATAGGCACAGTCATTTAGACACCTGAATAATAATTTTACCCAGTGCTGAAGTCAATATGCTTTACACCAGAGGAAAGCCCAGATGAGTGAGATCACTAGAATGTGTTTGCATCTTCAAGCTTGGGAGCCATATGACGGGGCTGGTTTAAACTGAGAATTTCTAAGTTGGAAGTCTTATAGTAGGTAAATACCTCCAGCGAGGGTCCAGTCACTAAGACACTAGAATTACAAAGCTTTCTGCTGCCTCCGGTCCTTTGGGGAAGGATCCTAAATAAATAAGCCAGTGGGTAACACTTTCCCAGTGGGGCCCCAGTCCACTTTTTCTAAATTTGTTTAGTTTTCTGCTTGCTTTTAAGGGCTTCTGTGGCCTCTTTTAATTTTGTTTTCCTTTGCTCTTTCAGATGGAAGCTAAGTATGTTTTTATTGATTGGAAACCCGATGTTTTATAAATACGCTTATTTATTCCGTCTGTATTTTTAGTGCTGTTTTCAACCCAATGCCTCTAAGAGGCTTAATGAATAGAGGAGGTGGGGGGAGGTATGAAAATGAAGTCTTCGTGTTTTTCTTTTTTGACAGAAATTCTTTGATAACAACATTGTCAATGGAGAAGGCATTCAATAAAGGTAAATTCCCAGAGAGAATTTTGTTTTGTTTTTTGAGACAGGGTTTCTCTGTGTAGTTTTGGTGCCTGTCCTGGATCTCACTCTGTAGACCAGGCTGGCCTCGAACTCACAGAGATCCGCCTGCCTCTGCCTCCTGAGTGCTGGGATTAAAGGCGTGCGCCACTGCAGCCTGGCTGAGAATTTTTTTTTTAATGTATTATTAAAAGGACTGACAGATACACTTTTACATCTCTTGCGTATGCTGCAGTTCAGTTTATGGTGCGAACCCAGTGGCAAATTTGAATTGTTTCACAACAATGACTTTGTAAATTCCTTAGAAGCTGTCAGTGAAAGAGTGCTCCTTGGTTGGGTTCCCTTTGCTGAGGAGGAATGCTGTGTGAGAGGCTTCACAGCTTCACTTTTCATCCTCTCGCGGATGGCTGCTGTGCTCTGTTCTTCACGCAGAGATGTCATGTATATGGACTGCTGGTGGAGCCTGAGGAGCAGCCTGTGAGAGCGCTCGTGGCTCTCACACATCTACACCTCAACAGTGCAGTTTTGCCTTTGGGTATCTCTGAATTTCTTTCTCTAGGGACTTGAGGCAGGGGGAACAAGTGTTTTCTTCAGACACATTATTCGCTAGCTCATGAGAGGTAAGTCTTGGACAACCAGTGTAAACATCCTGAATAAGCAGACTTAGAGCAGCGGAGAGTCAGATTGAGGCTTCCTAAAGCATAAGTCCTGACACTAACTATCACCTCTCTTTCATCACCACACCCTAGAATCCCTCTTCAAATGCTCACTCTTGGACACTGCACATAGCCAGATAGTGTCTTCCAAAATGCCAAGGGAGAGAGAGACCAGTTCATCAAGGACAGACTGTTACCAGGTCAGACTAAGAAGAAAGGCACATGGAAGGAAGCCTGTGGCAGTTTTCCTGTTAGATGCCCTCAGAAATGGATGCCGGACTTGACTGCTAGACACAGACTTGCTAAAATCTCTGGGCTACACCTGACCTCTTCTGAAGGGACCATAATTCATTAATTCACTAATATTGTTCATGATGTGCTCATCCGGTGCTGAACTGAATCTGGAAACTATAATAATGGTTGAAAAATCATACCCCTGAGTAGGAGGAGCGGGGAGAGGCATGGTGAACAGGGACCAAAATGGTGGGTTGTTTGTGTGGCATTCCTTGGCGCCTAGAAGAATAAGCATTGGAGAGTCATATGGATGTGGGTTTTAATCCCTGTTTACACATTTGCTAGGCATGTGGTGAAGTTTCTGAAGCTGGCACCCTCTTGATGTGAGGGTTGAAGTAGGTATTAGATGGGAGGCCCCTTGGCACAGCGCTAGAGGTGATGTTGATCTTTTTAAACCATTTCTCCAGGGCTGTAATAAGGAATGAAAGTGTGGTGTTTGTGTAGAACTTGCCTGCAAGCCAACTGGTTTCAATCCATATGGTAATCCCTTGAGGCATGGCAAATTCCCATCGGAAATTTCTCACTGTGTCCTTTCTTCATTTAAAGTACAATCTTTCATAAGATTTCATCCACAGAAGTACCTCCAACCCGCCCTTCCCGGGCAACTCCCCCCCCCCCCCCAGCACTAACGGAGGGTTCCGCATGACTTTGAAACTGGGGTGTTTAGAATCAGAGAAAGGACTGTCAGTGAGATAGGCCTGAGCTCAGTGGAAGGGCATGTGTCTATCTTGTACAAGGTCCTGGGTCCTGTCCCCAGGACTACATTAAAAACATTGCAAGTACGTGGGGCTGGAGAGATGGATCAGCAGTTAAAACATTGGCTGCTCTTCTAGAGGACCCAGGTTCAATTCCCGGCATCCACATGGCAGCTCACAACTGTCTGCAACTCTAGGTCCAGGGGATCAGACACCTTCACACAGACACACATACAGGCAAAACACCAATCAATGCTCATAAAATAAAAAAAAATTACTTAAAATAATATTGCAAGTACATTTCTGTCTTTAGAGATGGATACTTTATCCTTCTTTGGAATTCCAAATCACCAAACAGGCCCCTAGTTACACAAACCAGCTAAAGGCATTATCCAGGGATTCCCAGTGAAGACATACTGTGGCCTAGTGTTCAAGGTGTAGTTTTTGGAGCCAGACTGTTGTGGTTCATCACCAGCCCTGCACTTGGAGTCTTCAAAGATGAGCCCTAAATTGCCATGCCTGCTGGTTTCCCAGTGTCCCCCAGCAGAGTCGTGAGGGGTCTAGAGGAACAAATAGAATGAAGCAGACGAGATTTGTTGGAGTGGCCTAGGGAGGAAAGAGTCCTGGCTTTGCCCAAGTCCTTTGTCTTTTCTTCCTTTCTCCCTCCCCCTCTCCTTCCCTCCTCTCCTTTCTTTTCTCTTCTCTCTTCCCTTCTCATTCCTTCCTTTTCTTTCTCTTCCCTTCCTCCCTCCCCACCCTTCTCTTTTCTCTGTTCTCAACACTGGGCATCAGCCCAAGAGCTGCTGACTACATCCCCAGTCCTGCCTTGGTTTTTACAAATGTGCATTCTAGAGCCCAGGAGGTGGTACCTTATGCCTATAGTCTCAGCATTTAGGAGGCTTGGGCAATAGGATGGTGAAATTGAGGATAACCTAGGCTGTATATTTGGGAGTCAACCTGGACTACATAAGAAGGCCCTATCTCAAAACAAAAACAAAACAAAACAAAAAACCCTAAACATTAAAGTGTATTTGGGGTCCAAGGAGATGGTTCATCTAGTAAGTGTTTGAGCTGTGAGCATGAGGCTCTGAGTCCAGATATTCATCACTCAAGTTAAAAAACAGTAATCCTGGGTAGAGTTGCACCTGTGTAGCATCCCATCACAGGGTAGGCAGAGACAGGAGGCCTCTTGGAGCTCACTGGCCAACAGCCTACCCTAAACAGTGAGCTCCAGGCTCAGTGAAAGACCCTGCTCAGAAAAGGTGGAGAACAATTGAGGAAGGTGCTTGAATGTTGGCCCAGCTTCCACAAGCATGTGCATACACATGCATACATGTGCACACACATGCAGTTTACACACACACACACACACACACACACACACACACACACACACACACACCCAGGTGATATAAGATGCCTTCTTAGGACCGTCATTCTGTGAGTATATCCATGGAGAGATGTTCAGGCAGCCTCCAGCAGTTGTCTTCAAAGCTGACTTGTCAGACTACTAGTAAAAAAGTCATCTTGGAGGTCCAGGCCTTCAGAAGACTAAGTGCTTTCTGCTAACTCACAGTAACTGCAGGAGAGAATCAAGCAAGAACCATCTACCTGAGGCCAGTTGTGATCTGAAAGAAAATGACCCCTAAAGCAAGTGACACTTGTTGGAGGAAGTGTGTCACTGTGGAGGCAGACTTTGAGGTCTCATATATGCTCAGGATACCACCCAGAGTCTCAGACCACTTCCTGTGGCCTGTGAGTCAAGATGAAGGACTCTCAGCTACCTCTCCAGCACCATGTCTTCCTGCATGCCACCATGTCCCACCATGATGGTAATGGACTGAACCTCTGAACTGTAAGCCACCCAATTAAATGTTTTCCTTTCTAAGAGTTGCCGTAGTTATGGTGTCTGTTCACAGCAATAGAAACCCTAACGAGACACCAGTGAATCCACAGTATCACAACACACAACAGGAGACAGCATCGTCCACAAATGGTGCTGGTCAGACTGGATATTAGATCTTTATCTCTCACCCCGCACACAACTCAACTCCAAATAGATCAAAGACACCAACATAAGACCTGACCTGGTACCCCACATCAGCTAGAGGAGGAAAAAGGGGAAGTTTTAACTTAGAGGCACAGAAAAGGAATTTCTGAACAGGATCCTGGCAGCACAGCCCACAGACAAGTGGGACCTCATAAAATTTAAAAGTTTCTGTAGAGCAAAGGAAATAGCCTAGACGTCCATCAGCTGAAGAATAGATAATGAAAATGTGCTACATGCATGCAATAGAATATAATCAGCTGTAAATAAAAATACTGTATTTAACATATATAATCTACATGTAGGCGTATGTAGAGACTCATAGTTCAAAGAAAACAGTTTAAATGGGTGGATATGGAGGCTAGCTCCTCTGAAAGGTGTATTTTAATAACTAGGCGCTATTATTGTCTAGCCAAATTGACACATTCAACTAGCCATGCCCATGTCTCTTCAGGCTTTTAAGCGGAACGGTGGGACATAGAGTGACTTTTTTTATTTTTATTTTTAAGACAAGGTCTCCTGCAGCCTAGGATGGTCTCAAACTTGTGAAGTAGCCAAGGATGACTTTCCAACGTTTGCTTTCCAGCGCCGGGGTTATAGGTGTGGACCACCACTCCTGGTTTTATACACTGCAAGGGATTAGACCCAAAGGATTTGTGCACTCTGTTCCAAATGGGATGCATTCTCAGCTCATGACTTGTGTTTTCAAAGGATCACCTGGATGTTGTGTGGAGAACAGACTGCAGTCTAAGAGTGGAGAGGCCAGTTAGGAAACTTGCAACAGACCATGAAAAACACTTCCTAGGGCTAAATGTTGCCAGGATTTTGTTCACAGATGTAGCCCACATCGAAGCAGCCAGCCTTGTAGCTTGCAAGTGTGATATGTTCATCAGCTGAACATGTGTGGAATGCTGGATTTTGTAAGAAGGAATGACTCCGTTGCTTTTGGGTTCTTATTTGATTTAGTTCATCGAAGCTATCTGAGGAAGACAGGATACACATGTGGCATTCTCGACATCTTATTGTTTTGAATTGTGAACTTGTAGAGATAAACAATAACAAAAAGTGTAAGGCTAGAGTGTTGGCTCAGCTTTAAAGCTGTCCCAAAGGACCTGGGTACGATTCCCAGAACTTACATGGCAGGTCACAACCATCTGGAATTCCAATTCCAGGGGATCTGATGCTCTCTTCAGGCTTCTGAGGGCAGTAGGCATGTACATGGTACACAGACATACATGCAACCAAAATATTCACACATATAAAAATAAAATTAATTTTAAAAATCATTCTTTGAGGAGACGGAGAGCAACTAGATGACTGGGTTTCTCCTGGAGTGAAAATGGTCCAAGGAAGCCATTTTACCAGCCTCCCACTACGACATGAACAAGAGATAAAAACTACTTGAGTTAGACTGCTGTGATTTGAAAGTTCATTTGTTACACGGCAAGACTTAAGAGATTCTGACTGAGCAGAAACACAGGCTTCCAATGTCTTTCCATTTTATTTTAACACTTAAAAATTTGCCTTGAAAGGTCTGATTTTAGCCCAAGTCTTCCAGTGCTATAGATTCCTTCTGATATTTATTACTAGATGAAAGTTTTCTTTTTTTTCTTTTTTTTTTTTTTAGAGGAAATAGCCAAAGAAATCAGAGCAATAGCCACAACTAGCCTTATCTTACCACCATCAGTAGCTTCCCCAGAGAAAGCAAGCTTCTTCCTGCCTAACCTACACTTTTATTGCTTTCCTGTTCTACTTTTTCATTGACTCTAAGCCCAGCCACATGACTTCCTCACCACTGCCTGTCTACACAGACCTCCAGGTCTCTATGGTTGGTACTGAGATTAAAAGCTCCTGTTACCATGTTTGGCTGTGTTCTTGACCACACTGAGACTCTGCTTGCCATGTGATCATATTAAGGGTGTGTACAACCACTGCCTGACTCTGCTTATGGCTTGCTTTGACCTCTGATCTCCAGGCAAATTTATTTATTAACATACAAATAAAATCACATTTCAGCACAAATAAAATATCACCATATTTCCCCTTTTCTGTTCAAATAAAAAGAAAAAAGGAAAAAAGTTATAACTAATATAAGAAAAACTATATACAATAAGTACAATAACTATATACAATATATACAAGCAATAAATACCTAAACAATGTCTAGTCCATTTGCATTTGATAGACTCAGAGAAAATATTCCCTTATCTATCCTATTTTGGTAAGTCCAAAATGTACCTGATTCACTTTCTATCCTAACTTATATAACTGACAGAACTATCTTATAATGTCTTTCAAATTTATACACTTACACCTCTTTAGTGAGTTTCTTCTCTAAAATGTTTAACAAGGAAATCTATAACTATCTAATCCTTAACTATAACTGTAACTATAAGTATCTAATCTTCAACTCCCTCAGAGACCCAAGAAGGAAATATTACCTTAAAAAACCAGGAAATACAAGCAATTGGCTTCCAAAAAAAAAAAAAATGTGAGTTGACAGAAACAGCCAGCTGCCTAGACAGTCACCCAAGGTTTCTCCACAACATTGGGGCATCATCTTCAGCTTATAGGCTTAGCATATCTGACAGACTCATTTGTGAATTAGGATGTACACAAGGCCTACAGTTTGACCTCACATTTTGTGAGAATAGTCCATGTACCAGAAACACCTGAATTCCACTAGTGTCATGTCATGATTCAGGATTTTAAATTTTGGAAATTGTTGATTTTTTTTAATTCAGCTGTCCATTCTTCTCGGCTTGTGGGTGGATTCATCTCTTTTATTAAATGCCAGTCTACCATTAAGAGGTTAGACTCTGTCAGCATAGTTACTCTTTCAAGAATAACTGTTTTAGCTGCTGTTCCACTGCACATCAGAAGCCATTGGTCCACTGCTAGTTTAGAGTTTAGCTGCCTTTGAAGAAAAGGGCACTGTACCTTTTCCAGATTGCAAAGGCCACTTCAGGGATGGTGCCATATTGTCCTGGCCTCAGAAGATGCCTATTGTTAAAGCCACAACCACACTTGTCTTGGCAAGAATCAGTAGTCCTTTTTTCATGTTCTGTCCATTTTTTCCTGTTTGTCAGCAGTCAATTAGAGGACACTTTGTTATCCAGTGGCTAACTTTTGCCGTAATGAAAGTTAACTCCATATGCAGTTTCGTGAATGCCCATGTCTTCTCTGAAGTATTGGTGCTGCCAGGAGCTGACATGTCACCACTTTGGGAATGTGGACGTCGTGTTCTTAAAATTGCTTTCTGCTGGATATGGGCAAAGGCATCTTTATTCACGCACTGCTATCCTTCCCCTCAGAGCGACCTTCTCTTGTGTCGAAAGTTTTCTTTTATGAAGAATTGATAGTTCATTAAAACACTAAAGAATGATGCAGCCTATCGCCTGGCAACAAGAGTAATGTTTAATTACAGTATTTGGTTCCCCCTTACCCCTGGAGTCTGCTGCCAATCCTGTCACATGGGTTTCATCTTCTATGTGTATTCTAACAATTTGGTTTTCATTTTCTTAAACCACTTGAACCATTTTGAGAAAAAGTAAGGTGTAAACAAATATTTCAAGAGCAATAACACTAAACTAATGGACTAAAACTTAGGCCGAGAGCTGTCCTTAAAGAAGCATTTCATTCACATGCTGTTAAAAGCTGTCCATCAATGTGTCTCTTTAAGTGGACATCATATCACTCTCAGCGAACTTGTGTGATGCAACATGGTGACCCATGGGAGTGTCTGCTTTTGAGAAATGAAGGCTCAGAGTTCAGAGGCGTGTGCACACAGCTTGCTGCAGCCTAAATGTTTGTGGACCTCCCAAATCCATAAAACCTAGTTCTCCGTGTGTTAGCAGGAAGAGGTAGAGCTTCTAGGAGCTGGCCACCATGTGGGGAGGCTTAGCATCCTCATAAAAGAAGCCTCAGGAAGTTTTGTTCCTGTTTCTCTTTCTGCCCTGTGAGGATGGAGTAAGACGATACCATCTATGGATGCATAGGTCCTCACAGATACTGAACCTGCAGACATTTGATCTTGCATTTCTCAGCTTCCATAAATGTGAAAAAACAAACCTCTGTTGTTTATGAACTGCCTGGTCTTCGGTCGTATAATAGCTGCCTCAACAGATAAAGACATGCATGACTTCAAATAGCTGTACCATATTAAGCGTAAAGAATGTTTTTGCTACACCTACTTTCAACAGTGGTTACCATGTATCCAAGCCCCAAAAGGATGTTTCTAAGCTTTTGTAATGGAATGGAGCCAAGAACAGTCAAAGCCACTCTGAGGACACAGGTGGCGGGGGCTGAAGGAGGAAGGCATCCCCTCCCTCACTCCAGGTCTGCTATGAAGAGAGACTTCCAGCCATACTGGTAGCACACTGGTCCTTCTGGAACATCTGGGTCCACAAACTAGTCTTCTAGCCTCAAACAGATTTCTGGATTCCCACCCCCAATAAAAACATAAGATCAGAAGCAAGCTCCTTGTGGTTAGATGATGCAAACTGTTGAAAACTCTTATTCAGAAGAAGGGAATCTGGTAATAAAACAAGTTTATGAAATAATGAAAAAAAATCATTCTTTGATTCTGGGTGGTGGTGGCACACGCCTTTAATCACAGCACTCAGGAGGCAGAGCCAGGTGGATCTCTGTGAGTTCGAGGCCAGCCTGGTCTACAGAGTGAGTTCCAGGACAGGCACCAAAACTACACAGAGAAACCCTCTCTCAACCTCCCCCCCCAAAAAAATCATTCTTTGAGGTCATTAGAAGAAAGACCGGCATACATTAGAATCATCTCTTGCTCATGTGAACACAGTACTGTGTTCATTAGAAAACATCACGGCTCAATTAATGTTGGTATTGAAAGCAGTTCTAAAATTGATGGACTGTGCATGTTACTAAGATCCATCAAGTGCCCTTGGGGGCCAGAAGTTCATTGACACTGTCCCTGACGATGTCCTGGAGAGCAGAGAAGCCACACTTAGCCTTCATCCTCTCCTTAGAGCCCAGTACATGACCTGGTACAGACAGGTATAGTGCTCAATAAATATTTGGTTAATTAATAAGAAAAAATTGGCTTGCTTTCACAGGAGGAACTAAGTAAACCCCACAACTTTCTGTTGTTCCTTGCCCCACCCTCAAGGAACTGAGTTCATTCTTGAAGTGTTTAACTCCAAGTCACTTCTTAGTTTTATGACCTGGTTCGGTTATTTTCAGGCCTCAAAGGTACTTTCTAAACTGAAGGCAGGAACCACAAGTCTGGCTGGGAATGTAGCTTGGTAGTGTATTCAGCATGAGTGAGGCCCTGGGGTCAGTCTCTAGCACCATGCATACATAAACTGTCACAGCTTTCCATTGAAAAAAAGGAAGGAAGGAAGGAAGGAAGGAAAAAAGAAAGAAAGAAAGAAAGAAAGAAAGAAAGAAAGAAAGAAAGAAAGAAAGAAAGAAAGAAAGAAAGAAATTAAGAAAGAAGGAAGGAAGGAAGGAAGGAAGGAAGGAAGGAAGGAAGGGAAGGAAGAAAGGAAGGAAGGAAGGAAGAGAAAGAACTTTAGAGCCATTGAGGCAACTATCCAATTAGTCACTAATTATCCTTTTGTGCGTGCTGGAGATGGAACTCCTGGCCTTGAACATGCTTGGCAAGGGCTCTATCACAAAACTGTAGCTCTATCACTGAATACCTTTTTTATTTAAAGAATTTAAAAATATATGTGTACATATGTGTGCCTGGTGAGAGTATGTGCACCACATGTGTGCAGATGCCCAAGGGGGGCTTTGGATCCCCTAGAGCAGTCCAGGTGATTGTGAGCCATCTGATGTGGGTGCTGGGAGCCGAACCAGGTCCTCTGCAAGAGCTGTAAACTCTCTTAACCACGAAGCCATTTCTCCAGCCCCATCGCTGATATATCTAATTTATTTATAAATGGAGTGGTAATTATTTTAAATTAAGGATACAGCTGATAAGATTAGCATGATATGCTCCATTGTTTGTGGCACATAATGAGTCACTGAATTTCTCTAGTAGGTAGCAAGGTGGCAGACTATAAGTACATTTCAGGTCATTTGTTACACGGGTCCATAGCGAACGGTTTCAACCTTTTCCTAAGTAGCAGGTTTCAGACTGGCACTTACCAGTGGTTTTCTTCGGATAGATAGTATGTTTTTTTTATTTATTTACTTATATTTTATGTACATGGGTGTTTTGCCTGCATGTATGGCTGTACACTACGGTGTGCAGTGCCCAAGGAGACCAGAAGAAGATGTTGGATTCCCTGGAACCCAAGTTACAGATGGTTTCAGGCCACCGCGTGGGTACTGAAGATTGAACCAGGGTCCTCTGCCAGAGCAGCCAGTGTTCTTAACCACTAAGCTATCTCTCCAGCCCCCACAGTATCGTAATGTTAGCCAAGCGTTATCTACATTGACTGAATGGCAGGCCCTGCTCTGGACTCAGCTGACTGGTAGATAAACACAGGTTGTTATACTGTGCAGGTCATGGCCCCCACGCAGCACTTGGCTGGCTTTCTTCTCTATGACAGAATAACTTTGTAACATCAACTTCGAGGAGGAACGATTCATGGGGGTCACAGTTTCAGAGGTGTCAGCCAGTGGTCACAACTGCCTCTCCTGCGCCGGTCGTGAGGCCCGTGAGGCCGGAGCACAGGGTGAAGCTGGGTCGCTTACCCAACGGCAGGCAGGACGGAGGGAGAGGACGAGGAGACGGGAAGGGAGGGAGACACAAAAGGTCACCTTCAGTAACCTGCTTTAGCCCGTCTCTTTTTTGTTTGTTTGTTTGTTTGTTTGTTTTTCGAGACAGGGTTTCTTTGTGTAGCTTTGCGCCTTTCCTGGAACTCACTTGGTAGTCCAGGCTGGCCTCGAACTCACAGAGATCCGCCTGGCTCCGCCTCCCGAGTGCTGGGATTAAAGGCGTGCGCCGCTGCCGCCACCACCGCCGCCGCCGCCGCCACCACCACCCAGCTAGCCCGTCTCTTAAAGTTTCTCCCACATTGCAACAGTGAGAACAAGTCTCTACAGTAAAAACTTCACACACTGAAAAAAGAAATTGAAGAAGGTACCTGACGATGGAGAGGCCTCCGGGGTTGGTAGAATTAATATTGTGAAAACAACTATATTACCAAACAGAACTACCAATTCAATGTAATGCATAAGAAAGTCCCAACGATATCCTTCACAGAACTAGGAACACAAAACAAAACCCCAAGCCAAACCAAGGAAAAAACAACCCTACACCAATCTAGTTTCTTTTAAAAGCAGAAAGTGGGACTGAGGATACAGCTCAGTTGTCAGAATGACTGCCTGCCTAGCATGCAGGAAGCCCTGAGATCAATCCCCACCCCGCAGTCCCATGTTGTTTTAATTCTTGTCCCTCATCTTACCCTCTGGAAAGGAGTAAGAGGGAGTCCCTCCCTCCCTCCCTCCCTCCCTTCCTTCCTTCTCACCTGCCTGCCTGCCTTTTTTCTTTTGGATTTTTTCAAGACAGGGTTTCTCTGTGTAGCCTGGCTATCCCAGAACCCACTCTGTAGTCCAGGCTGGCCTAGAGCTCAGAGATCTGCCTGCCTCTGCCTCCCGGGTGCTGGGACAAAAGGCGTGCGTCACTACATATTTGTTTCTTTTTTCTCTCTTTAAAATCACGGCTGATCATCTTGAAGCGTTCCATATTGCTGGCACAGGTGGCAAAGCTGCCGTTTTCGTCAGTGTGGCCAAGGCCTGTGCTGAGGGCAGACCAAGCAGAGCCGCCGCCTTCCCCAAAACACACACTGGTTTTCACTGCCATGTGAAAGCATGAACAGCTAGCTTCCATTCCCCTAGAAACACCCGGGGGGGGGGGGGCTATAGTTGGCATTGAAATAAAGCAAAGTTATGGCTGATTGAGAAATGAAAGGGAGAAACAATGTTCAGGGCTGTGGCATTCTCCCTGGGGCTCTGAGGTCACTGTTACTTTGGGTGGGGTGACCTCATTAAAGAAGCCGCCTAGGGGTGCCCTGCCTCTCCCTCTTGGCATAGAGTGGATGTACAAACCCAGATCTGTTGTGTGCCTCAGATGTGTACATCCTATTATTGGTTAAGTTTCGGTTCTTCTCTTTGTACTTAGATTTTAAAGGTGCCCTAGGATTGACAATTTAGAAAAACCAGATCAAAATTTGAGTAGACTTTTTTCTAATGAATTAGTTTATTTATTTTAATTTTGTGTATATGAGTATTCTGCTTGCCTGTATATCTGAGCACCATGTGCATGCTGGGTGCTTTTGAAGGCCAGAAGAGAGTGTCAGATCCTCTGGAACTGGAGTTCAGACACTTATAAGCCACCATGTGGGTGCTTAGAAATCAAACCTGGGTTCTCTGGAAGAGCAGCAAGTACTCCTAACCACTGAGCCACCTCTCTAGTCCCTTGAATAGACATGTTACCAAAGGTAAATGAACGGTCGGCAGGTGTGTGAGGAGATGCATGGCATCACTAGCTACTGGAGAAAGTGAATGAACACTGCAGTGAACACAAAAGTAAAAAGCACAAATGTGAAACCTGTGAGAATGGGGGCAGTCAGGAGGACAGCCAATAGGGCTGGGCAGACGGCCCTGCCGGCACAGCCAGCGCTTTCCATCCAAGTGTGAGGACCTGCTCTTCAGCTCCAGCTGAGTGTGGCACAGGCCTCTAATCCTGGGCTGGGGAGGTGGAGACAGGAGGATTCCTGAGGCTGGAAGCCAGTGGATCTCAACAAATCTGTGAGCTCCAGGCTCAGTGAAAGTCTCAAGAATAAAGTAGAGGAGAGTAGTTGAGGAAGATATCAGACATGCACACATGTGCACTCATTCACAGCACGCACACACACACACACACACACACACACACACACACACAGAATCTTAATTTTTCACAGTGCTAGTAGAAATGTAAAATAGTACTGTCACTTCAGAAAACAGTTTCTTTTAAAGTTAAACATCTACCACATGGCCTAGCACTGACACCCTAAGTAGAAGAAAAGTGAAAATATGCATCCATAAGACTTGTGAAAAAAACTGGCCATAGGACACACTGTTAACAACACCAAGGTAGATGTATTCCAAATATCAACCAACTGATGAGTGGATGAAAGGTGTATATACAATGAAATATTCAGTCATAAAAGGAACGCGGTGCTCCCTCATGGCTCAACATGGATGGATTGGATGACAGTATGCTAAGCGAAAGAAGCCAACTGCAAAGACCCTACGTTACAATAGTCCACGTACATAGAACATTCAGAAAAGGCCAATCTGTGGCTTCCCAAGGCTGGGGTGGGAACAGGGACTGACTGCAGTTGGCATAAGAGATCTTTTGGAGGCGATCGACAGAAATGTTCTAGAAGTGGATGGTAATTGTAGTTGTGAAACTGCATAAATTTGCTAAGCGCCACCGACACATGCACTCGGAGTGAATGAACATGTCGGTGATCATACCTAAGTGGGGTTGCTTTTGAATTTATAAAAGGGGAATTGAGGCTTCATATAGAAAAACTCGGGCCTGACTGACATTTGAGCTATCGGGGACTGTGGGACCCTGCACAAGGACGGTGGCCCAGGAGTGGGGTGAGAACAGCAGCACCCCCTGTGCCTGGCTTCCTGGGACTGATTAAGGAGCCCCACGGCACCCTGCACAGCCCCTCAGGCAGTGGGGCGCGGGGGTCTGAGTAAAGGTGCTTTAATCTTTCCGTGAATTCAAACCAAGCTCTGCAGTTAAAGAACTAAAGACGTGGATGGACAGGACACCTAGAGAGGCGCTAGACACCCTGGACACCAGTCCCTGATGCATGAATCCTAAATGGTCTTATAATAAAAACCCAGAGCCAGATATCGGGATAAATGCTGAAAAGTCAGAGGAAACAAGCCGCAGCCACTTCTCACCTCGCCAGCTCCTCAGCCGATCCTGTCTCCACCAATCCTCAGGCTGAATGCCTCTGAGTCCTCAGCCGAAAGGGGCTGCAGTTCCTGTCTCCTCAGGCCTTATGTGCCTTTCTCCACCCAGCCATTCCACTTCCTATCTCAACCTTCCTAGTGCTGGGATTAATGGCGTGTGTGCTTCCCAAATACTGGGGTTAAAGGTGTGTGCCACCACTGCCTGGCTCTGTTTCTCTCCTAGACTGGATCAATCTCACGTAGCCCAGGGTGGCCTTGAACTCACAGAGATCCAGACAGATCTCTGCCTCTCGAGTGCTAGGATTCAAGGTGTGTGCCACCACGGCCTGACCTCTGTGTTCAACTCTGTGGCTGGCTCTGTCCTCTGATTTTCA
The DNA here is from genome assembly GCF_004664715.2 of Peromyscus leucopus. NCBI lineage: Eukaryota > Metazoa > Chordata > Mammalia > Rodentia > Cricetidae > Peromyscus > Peromyscus leucopus. The sequence goes on from NC_051069.1 coordinate 84,048,181, forward strand.
GGCAAGCTTTACTTCTTCGATCACAGATATCACCCCAGGTCCCCGCGCCCGCGATGGCCTGTCCAGCAACGTGCACCAGACACTGCACAGTGGCAGTGCCGAGCCTCCTCTGTCCTCTTTTGCCGCTGGTGTCCTTATGGTTCCTCCTATGCGTGTCGCTGTCTCCGAACGTTTAAGAACAGTTAATTAAATGCCACGCCATCTGAACAAAGTGACTCACTCTCTGTCTCGGTTTTGCTTAAATATCATGCTAGTTTATCTGCTTTTCTTCTGCTTTTCGTTTCATTAATTTTTTTTTTAAAGCTTCTTGGGTGAGGCTGTCTAAGTGGAAGATAATTATTTTGAAGAGAATTTAAAACAAAGTTAGCTGGATTTCTCCCTCGCCTCCCATGTCTTCCTCCTCCCTCCTCACCCTTGGTTTTAAAACCTTGGGGTCTCACTATGTGTGTAGCCCAGGCTTGCTTTGAAGTCCATATCTTTCTACCACAGCTTTTCTGTGCTGTGGTGACAGGTAAGGCTTTTTTTTTTTTTTTTTTTTTTTTTTTTGAGATGGGGACTCACTGTGCCCTAGAACTCATTATGTAGATGAGCTTGGCTTTGGACTGGCTTCTGTCCTTCTGCCTCTGCTTCCCAGAGGCTGGGATTGTAGGCTTGTCCAGCACACGTTCTAAGCATCCTGAGCTACTGGCGAGAGCTTTAGAATGATGTCATGAGAAACAAGGAAGGAAAAGAGCTGTGCACAGCCAGGCATGGTGGGTCACACTGGTCTGGTTGATCCACTTCTCAGGCCTGCTTCTTTGGGGCCCAGCTGGCCCTAGAAAGTCTTTATTGCCTGGGAGATTGGTCATGTGGTTCTTGTCATGACATCGCCGTGTGGAAGAATCGTTACCCTCAGAATTGAAGATGAGTTGAGGCAGAAATGACACCCAGAAAGATAGAGTGGAGGTAGACAAGGCTGTGGCAGTCACTCTAACTGCCCTTGGATATTGTAGCATACGCCTGTAACATTGTAAACTCAACATCTTCAAAAAGAAACCACTGTGCTTCCTGCCTGTTTGCATGTCTTCTGAGGTAAATGACCCACGTCCCTCTTCTCCTGACTGCATTTCTATTGCTGATGGTGCCCATGGGCTTGCCACCTCCAGGGTATCTTTGATGAAATGTCTCTTACCTGACATCTTTCCTCTGGTCTATTGTTACCTTAAATAAGCTCAGCTTTCCCCCACAATGACCACAGTGAACTCAAAATAACAATGATGTCTTTCCTTCTTTTTTTTCCCCCCTTTGTAATGTGTGTGTATGCACCTACTAAATTGGTACATATGGATAGCGTCCCATGTAGGAGAAAGTACTGAAGATAGGAATTAAATACAGCTTTTTGGCGTTAATACTCTGTTAATTTTAAAATGCTGGGGCTAAGGAGATGACGCAGTGTGTAAAAACGCTCTCTGTGTCTAAAAGCCGGAAACAGTAGTGCAAGCTCTGCGGTCCTAACATGCTCACAGGAAATGGAAGTGGAGACAAGAGAACCTCCAGAAACTCGAGGGCTAGCCTGGTGTATCCAGCCATCAAGGGTCTATCTCAGACAAAGTGGAAAAGCAAGGCCCAACACCCAACACATGTTTGCATCTTATGCCCCCCCTCTCATACACACACACACACACACACACACACACACACACACACACACACGGAAAATAAAATAAATTATTCACAAGTCTTGAGCTTATCAATTTCTATGAATCTGTTCTGTAGAAATATTCCCTCAAGCACAGGATTTGTGTAATTACAAATATAGTAACAGAAAGGATGTTCCCCAGGAGAAAGTGGAAACCGTGGGCTACTGATGCCTGTATTGGGAGGATTTCGTGATAGAGGCTCAGAAAACTAAGCAAACCAAGAAATGCAATTACCGCTTGAGGGAAAACAAATTCCACAAGAAATAGAACGCTTTAGCTCAGCAGTGAATGTTTACATGAAGGTGGTACAGGAAATTTTGAATAGTGATTTTTTTTTTTTTTTTTTTTTTTTTTTTTTTTTTTTTTGGTTTTTCGAGACAGGGTTTCTTTGTGTAGCTTTGCGCCTTTCCTGGAACTCACTTGGTAGACCAGGCTGGCCTCGAACTCACAGAGATTCACCTGCCTCTGCCTCCCGAGTGCTGGGATTAAAGGCGTGCGCCACCACTGCCCGGCTTGAATAGTGATTTAACTAGAAATTTGATGGAGGGGCATGGGGGATTAATTATAGGAAGCAAAGGATAATGAGTAAAGAGGTAACCCAAGCACCACAGGCTGCTGTTTCACAAGGCGGCGAGTCCTGGACAGGCTAGCATAGAGTCAAACTGGTCACCTCTAAGAGGCCGGTGCCAGGGATGAGGAGATGGCACAGACTAGAATGTCTCAGTAAAGCCTGGAGTTCTCTTGTAGACTGTAGGCAGCAACATTAACTTTTACATAGAAATTAGACTTTCAAATAATTGAGTTCTCTCTTTAGGCAACTGTATGCAGCCCCTCCAAGCCTTTTTAGTCATGGGAGAGGACAGTGGATGCTCATTTGTACAGATTCTGTTTTAACTGTTCAATTGCCTTATCTCAGAAGGGAATGGTTTTTCTTTCAGTCCTCGTAAAATACCATTATAATTTTATATTCAGGATCCATCACAGATCTATCCAGATTACAGACGTATCCCTGAAAACGACATTTCAGGGTTTCCCCCTTTCTCTGGGTCACTGGATAGAAGTAGGCTCTGCCTTACAAAGGTGTGGAGGGATTAATTACACTGAGCTCACTTCAGAAGGAAGCACTGGGGCCTGGGTGAGGACATAGGCTGGAAAACGTTGCTGCAGAATCTGGTCCTCGGAGCCCCTGGGGAAGCCAGGCATGACCTCTGGGGCTGGCTGTCCAGTCAGCGTAACGTCATCCCAGAGTCCCAGGGACTGGACAGCTCCTGAAGAACAATGCCTGGGGTGACCTCTGGCTTCCACACGCTTGTGCACCTGCATATACACATGCGCCCACGTGCACGTGTACACACACTCAGAAACACACGCGCACGTGCGCGCGCGCGCACACAGAAGAAATCTTCAGTGCTGTGTGATGAAGAGGACTCTCCCAGTAAAAGGCTCCCCTGGCTTTTATTTCTGTTGTGCTTAAAAATAGCTATAACGTGGACTAATTGTTTAATGTAGGGACACTTTTTCCTTCCACAAATCTCCACCAATCGAGTTTATGTTGTTCTGGGTTAGCTCATCTTGACAACTTCTGGAGACCTGAAAGAATGTCCTAAAATGACTCTCTGAAGATGTAGAGAAATCAGCTTGCTTTAGTTTTGTGGCCTTCTGAAGTCTTCTATCAGGAAGCATAATTCACAAGAAGTTGTTTTTAAAATTCACAACCCTGTACACATGGATTGAAAGAGTGTAACAAAAGCCGGGCAGTGGTGGTGGCAAATGTCTTTAATCCCAGCACTCGGGAGACAGAAGTGTGAGACCAAAATGAGCTATCTTAGAAATGCTTTCACCCCAAAATTAAGGCCTAAGATTTCTCCTTTTGGGAATAGGCCATTAGTTACTGAAACCAGTCAGTTCAGATTCCAGAAACCAGGAAGTGTAAAAATACAGAGTCACAAGGTAGTCAGGAGGTAATGGCTGCCGGACTATGGAATGTCCTCTCCCTGGCCCCCTAGGCAACTGCTTGACCATAGAATGTCCCAACCCTAGTTTCCATAGTGACTGTGTAATCACCAGATGCCCCCATCTGAGGGCAGCCAATGAAAAATGGTGGTGGGCAACTACTTCCTTAGAAGGAAAACTGAATTGTGATTTCTGGAATTCCTAGAAGTGAGCCAATCAGAATTGTACCCGTACTAGCACCCCTAAATGATGTAACCTTGTGACTTTTCCCTTTAAAAACTGAGCTTGCAGACAGGTGGGCGCTTCCTCCAGCCTCCACTGCGTTGGATGTATTGGACGAAGTCCCTGCCTAGGCTTGTATTGCATTTGGATATCCACGATTAAACCTTGCTTTTGCATTCCGGCATGCTCGTCTTTGGTGGTCTCTCTGGGGGCCACGATCTGGGCACAACAGAAGCAGGCGGATCTCTGTGAGTCCGAGGCCAGCCTGGGCTACAGAGTGAGATCCAGGACAGCCAAAGCTGTTACACAGAGAAACCCTGTCTCAGGGGAAAAAAAGAGAGAGAGAGAGAGAAGAAAGAGTGTGGCCAAGGAGGCCCCGTGGGACAGGTGTATCAACCTAGCCTTAGGTGCCACCTCTCTTCTCAGTGAGGTACAGCCTGCTCCAGAGAGCTATTGCCAGGCTCTGGGTCAAATGGATTTTTGGAGTTCAAGTCTTTCTTTTCTTTTGGCTGCGACTGTCCTTCCCTGGTGTTTAATGAACACGCGTTGATTTGCAAAATAGATAATCAAACAGCACAGAAAAGCCTAAAACTATTCTCACCTTGATCAAAATAAAGAAAGCAAAGATAGGAATGTGTCCCTCATCAGCACCCCCACCGTGCCGACTTTCTCAGCTGTTCCCCGGCTCCCCCCCCCCCCCCGCTGTGTTTCAGTTATGCAGTTCCCTGGCTCCCCCCCCCTGCTGTGTTTCAGTTATGCAGACAGGTCTCAGAGGGGAACTGTCTGGCTGTGTACTGTGAGGCTGCTGAGCCCAAGGCAAAGATCACATGAGATGAGTGGTGACTGGTTGTCTGCCCTGGGAGAGGAATACTGGGCTCTGGCGGGGAAAGAGGAGTGGCAATTCCCCCTAGATATGGCCTGAGGGGGTGTGGGAGGCAGGTTCCTAGAGAAGATGTGTTTGGCCCAACTTTGGAATCGGGGTGAGAGTCAATGGTGGGAGATGAAGAAAAAATGTATTCCGGGAAGGGAAAATGCTCCTGGGATAGAGAAGAGGGAGGGATCCATTTCTTTTCTCAGGTCAAGACATAGCTGCCTCTTACCACTGCTGCCCTCCAGGTAAAGGAGTCAGGGTAATGGTGGTGGCGTTTTAGAGCCTAAGCTTAGATCCGTTGCTGTGTTCTGTAGTGCGGATCTTGACCCTGCCCTGCAAATGCATGGGTTGAAGCGTCGGTGCTCGGCCTAGGGTGTCTTTAGAACCGTGGTTCTCAGCCTGTGGGTTGCAACACCATCTGGGTCACCTAACACCATCCTGCATATCAGACATTTACATTATGATTCTTAACAGTAACAAAATTACAGTTATGAAGTAGCATTGAAAATAATCTTATGGTCGGGGGTCAGCACAACATGAGGAACTGTATTAAAGGGCCGCAGCATTAGCAAGGTTGAGAACCACTGCATTAGGATATGGTGGTACCTGTAGAAAGTGGGGCCCTTTGGGAGGAAATTAGACCAATGGGGTCCTGGTGGCCAGTGTTAGGTCAACTTGACACGAGCCCGAGTCATTTGGGAAAGGGGAGGAGCCTCAGCTGGGAAAATGCCCCAACTCGATTGGCCTGTGGAGTGTGTGTGTGTGTGTGTGTGTGTGTGTGTGTGTGTGTGTTTAATTAATGATTGATGTGGGAGGGCCCAGCCCATTGTGAGTAGTGCCACTCCTTGGCAGGTGGTCCTAGAGTTTATAAGAAAGCCAATGGAGCAAGCCAAGAAGAGCACAGCCTCCTACCTCCATCCCTGCCTCCAGGTTCCTGCTTTGAGCTCCTGCCCTGACTTCCCTGGACGACAGACTACGAATGTAAGAGGAAATAAACCTTTTCCTCCACAGCTTGTTTTGGTCGTGATGTTTTATCAGAGTAATGGAAATCCTAGCTGAAGCGGGCCTTTCTTTAACGGGGAAATCAAGGTCTTGGCCCCTTCACGTCTCTTTCTTTCCGTTCCTAGCTGCCCTGAACCCATCTTGGCGCTCCCACGCGTTCCTGACCCTGGTATGCGACTTCATCCCAGGCTCAGAAGATGTGCGAGCATCTGCCCAAATAAACGCTGTCTTCTCTTACAATAAGTCCCTGCATCTCGGGCATGCTGTCACCGTGAGAGAAAGCTGACAAGCGCCATGTGCCCCAGTTACTCTGCATTGGCTCATTTCAGTGATGAATCCGAATGGTCCACGCCCCCTCTAAAATAAGTTGCCGGTAATGGAATGCTGCTGGCCAAGTACACTCTACATAGCTGTCATCCGGCAAAGCTGTTTCTCCCTTGGCTATTTTCAGAACCCGCTTCGTCTGGGAGGCACACCAAGCTGTTGGCTTATGAAGAACGTATAGACACCTAAAACAACCAAGATGACCTCGGTGCTGGGGAAGGACAACTGATGTGTGCCACGACCCGGGTCACTAACAAAGATCTAAGTTTCCCTGACAAGCAGCCCCCCAAACTCCAGTGGTTAACACAGCACGATGAGGGGCTGTCCTGGGCAGCGGTCCTCAGTGGTCCTCCCTGCTCTGCCATCTCCTAGGACCTCCTGCTTCCTCTACTGAATCCTTTCTTTTTTTCTTTTTTTTTTTTTTTTTGGTTTTTTCGAGACAGGGTTTCTCTGTGTAGCTTTGCGCCTTTCCTGGAGCTCACTTGGTAGCCCAGGCTGGCCTCGAACTCACAGAGATTCGCCTGGCTCTGCCTCCCGAGTGCTGGGATTAAAGGCGTGCGCCACCACGCCCGGCTCTGAATCCTTTCTTTAAAGTCCAAACAGAGCTGCAAGGAATATTTGATATGTCACTTCTACTGACATCCAACTGGCCCAGACCTCTTCAAGTGGCCTCATTCTACCTGCGAAGGAAGCTGGGAAATGTGGACTTCCTGTGTGTCGAGAGAGAGGGGAAATGAGTTTAAGAAGCCTCTCCACAGTCGCCACCACAGTCAAGTTATGGGAAACACTGTGGAGGGTCCTCTTTCCCTCTCCCAGCCTGTCGGCCATCAGTCGGAGAGGGGAAAGAGGCTGAAAGGGCAGCAGAAAGCTTTGTACATGGCCCATGAGCAGGAATGGAGACAGCCTCCCAGAAGACAGATGTCAATGAATCAACTCAATTCTATTCCAGAGTATAGGAACGTACAGGATTGGGGAGCCTGGGGACAAACTGTAATTTGCATTAAGTGGCACGCTCCTATCACAAGGCTTAGTCTGTGGCAGTAGGGTCCTATAGTAGAGCTCCTAGCACAAGTCTTCTCAGCAGGGATCTGTGCCAAGGTCAAGCTAATGATGAATCAGGCATCTGGTTTAGAGACAGCTTTTAGATTAGGTCAGTCCTGTGGGTCCAGGGACATTCTCCAGATAAGGACAGGTAGAGAGCAGGAAGCCTTGCTGGGGAGGGAGGGAGTTTCCATATTGCCGAGCTTAGAGAAAGCTGCCAGGCTATGGCAGACTGTAACCTCCAACCAGCCAGCAATGTAAACCTGCCACAGTCTTGCTAAGTGGCCTTAGACACATTATATTATAACTGTTGTGATGTCTCTTCCTATTCCTAAGGTTAATAATGTTTGCTCTGTACCTTTCAGTGAGTTTACATTTTTCTATAATTGTGTGCACGAAGAGTAGGAATCACAGCCTGCCACTTTTTTTTTTTTTTTTAAGATTACCAGGATGTAGTCATTTGCTCCACGGACATTTTCCAGGCACCGTGCTGGCTGGCTATAGGTAAATTCTGCTCCCTGTACCATGCCTGCTGGTGGTAAGATGGGTGCCAAATAATCTACAAAGAAGTAATATAGCCGTGCGACGCACATGGTCAGTATGTGGAGCCTGAAGGGCTCAGGTGGGCCTCTGTGAAGAAGTAATCCTTGAGCTGAGACCTAAGATAAGGTGAATCAGACACAGAGTATCGGGAAAGTGCTGCCAAGCCGCGGCCCCTGAGGTGGGAGCCATCTTTAGAGTGTTCCTCAGTGAAGTGGCTGCATCATGGCCAAATGTGTGAGAAGATACATGAGATGGCCAAGGGCTGTGTTGTGCAGAGTCGTGACCTCTCTACCTCAGTTTCCACCAGCCTTGGTCAATACGCCATCAGCTTCATGGAATCACCAGGGATGGTTGTAGGAGATAACACATACAGTGTTTAGAAAATGTACATGACACCTGGAGATCGAGTTTATTGTGTTTCCAAAGGCAGTGGGAAAGTTTGGGGCGATTTCCAGTAGGGTGGTGTGACTAGCGCTCTGTAGACTCCAGGGGAGGGGCTTTCTCACTCTTAGATGTCAAAGGAGTTTAAATTTTTTGGTGAAACTCCCAGGAACAAAAGGAAATGTTCACAACATTATGTGTTATTTCTATTAAAATTGTTTTATTTTCTAAGTATGGGCAAGATTGCCCTTAAACTAGTGTTGAGATATCCACAGGCAATGTATGAACAAGCTTTTGTAAGCTTCTGATTTATTCCCATCTTGAAAACTAGCCAGATATTTATGCATACTTTTAATGTAAAATTGTCTGGACCATGTATGGGGTGCATGTGCAGGGTAACAGTGGACCACCTTTCTTCTCAGGCTTGATGTGAATGATCTGAGCGTTAGCGCATGAATTACCACGTCTGTTTGGAAAAGAGAGAGAAATCCTAGAAGCTGGAAATGATGGCTTTTTAAAAAGCCAGATATGCTGCAGAAACAGATCTTTTTCTCTCAAAGGCATAAGTGGTATGTTGGTGGAGGAGAGCTGCAGACCCGGAACAGAAGCGTTTCTACAGACGTGCCCTCCCCAGCCAAGCTGGCCGTGGGTTTGCCTTTTGCTCAGCCTTGCCTGAGAACGCAAACCACCAACTTAGCATGCACTTCCCCTGTTCGCTGGCAGGCGCCCTGGCATCAAGTGACTTGGCAAGTGTGCCTGTGACAATAAGGACATCCCAGGGGCTGTGGGTGAACTGAGGTCATTGCCATCAGCTTTGGCCCACACAGGACTCAGCTGTTGATTGGAAAAAGCACGGACGTGGGATTATTTCTCCTCCAGGCAGATAATGAATCCCCTAGCCAATATCATCTCACAAAACAACAGCGTCATCTAATTGCCACCAAAATAAGTAATTATCAAGCGTCTGCATCATATGTGAGCATTTGGAGGAGATTAGGAATAAGAAGTTTCTAAAGAGCCATGCCGTGCTCTTGTGAGAATCCTTGAACATCAAGCTGCATTTTCTCTCAGGTTCTTAGAGTTCCTGATAATTGAACAATTAATGCAAGTATTTAACAATTAGAATGCAACCAGGATGGCTGGGATATGTGGTAGAGAACTCGCCTGGTGAGCAGAAGGTCCTGGGTTCAATTCCTAGCACATTATAAACCACAGCCTGGTGGCGCATGCCTGTAGTCCCAGCATGTGGGAAGTGGAGGCAGGAGGATCAGAATTTCACATCATCCGAAGTTACATAGCAAATTCTATGCCAGCCTGGACTACCTGAGACCTTGTCTCAAAGTGGGGGTGGGGGGTGGGGGGAAAAGGAGGGGAATGCCCCCCTCTTGGGATTTTTCCACTACAGTTTCCACTGTGGGTTGTACACGGGTTTGAGAGAAAAATTAAATGACACTGCAATGACGTTATTCTACCGTAGTCAAACAAAACGAGCCCCGGGGAAACCAGGTTAATGTTAGTGTATCTCTGGCCTTCAGTTCTGAGGCCCTCTCTTAAGATGGTGTAGAGCCAATCGGCTTAAGCTTGCAGGCATGCATTCCTAACCTTGTCCTTTGTCCTGTCGTGAGTACGTCTTTACATAAGAAAATCCTGACAGTGAACTCATGTGGTTGCAGAGACCCAGCACACGATCTGAACTTTAGGGCGGAACAACTCGAATACTGGAAGTAAAAAGACACATGGCTGAGGCTGATGGCCAGCGATCCCACCAAATGCTTCTGTAGACACTTTCTCCTTCCTCCTCCCAGGACAAAGAAGGAAGCATCACAAGAATTACACAGAGAAATTTCAGTGAAGAAAATATGACAAGGGAAGAGATGACCTTTTTAATTGCTGTGTATAATGATTCAGGGTCACCTGACAAACACACTTTCCACCCAGGGAAACAAATAAAAAAGTTTTAAAACGTAGTGATTTTTTTAGAAGAGATGAATCAAAAAGTATCCAATTAACTTAATATAGATTTTGGTTCATATTTTCCCTGGCCTCAATTGAACTATCTGAAAATTAACTGTACAGTTGCTAAATAAGCCCTTAACTTTGAACTTCACAGAAGCATACTATATAGTGAGGTTGTCTTTTGTTTCATTTGCAAAAAAAGAAAAGATGTTTCAAAATGTTTCTTTGCCAAGCAACATGTCTGGGTAGCTCAGTATTTTAGAATATGTAAATATACACTAATAAAACCAGTCAGAACTGGTATTCTTTATAAACAATGACACCAGGTAATGAGATCAATCCAGTATTCTGCGGCTTTGTTGAGATAAATTCTTTTGCAGAATAGTGTCGTGCGCCTTACAGAATTGTTGAGCTGACGGTAAGGACGTGTGTTCTTATTCCGAAGCAGTGTGCTAGGAACTCTTCCTGGCTTAGTTCAGTCCTGAGAAGAAAATCACCTTGGGTCATTTACTTATTCATTTATGAGTGTGCGTTGCTGGGATCGAACCCAGTGCTTCATACAGGCTAGGCAAACACTCTGCACGGAGGCACACCCGGGCCTGTGCACTGTGCTCTGACTCTGCACTGAGGCACACCCCGGCCTGTGCACTGTGCTCAGACTCTGCACGGAGGCACACCCCGGCCTGTGCACTGTGCTCAGACTCTGCATGGAGGCACACCCCGGCCTGTGCACTGTGCTCAGACTCTGCATGGAGGCACACCCCTCCCTGCCTGGTACACTGCACTCTGCTGTCTTTAGTGCTGACCGGCCACAGATGTTGCTTCTTTGACACAATTTTTTACCTGGCTTTTTTTCTTGTCAGGTCCCCGAGGGCAAAGTGGTCGTCCTGAATTTCCGATTCATAGACCTTGAGAGCGACAACCTGTGTCGCTATGACTTCGTGGACGTGTACAACGGCCATGCCAATGGCCAGCGCATCGGGCGCTTCTGTGGTACATTCCGACCTGGATCCCTTGTAGCCAGTGGCAACAAGATGATGGTACAAATGATTTCCGATGCCAATACTGCCGGGAGTGGCTTCATGGCCACGTTCTCCGCTGCTGCACCAGACGGAAAAGGTACCGTTTCCACACAGGAGCCGTGGCAATAGTGATGGCTGGTCATGGGGATTCGTTACCTACTGTGTGTCAGGCGCTGCTCTTGGAACTTTGTTGTTTCCTCTTTCAAAGCACACTAGCAGTTCTCAAAGAGCCGGGGAATGCCAACAAGTCACCAAGAGGTCATTCTAAAAAGCCCATATATATTTTTGTAAAAAGTCAAACATAGAAATTCGTAGGGTTAAATGAGAAGCTTGGATTTTTCTTCACAGATGTACAAGCCACTACTTTACCTCATCCTCCAGAAAGGCATGACCAGTGGTTTCTGTGTGTCTCTCTCTCCGTGTTTACTTACATTCATACACTTTCACAACAACTCTTTAAAAACCTACGTGACATCACGTATCATTTCGTAACTTTCTCGTTTTACTTAACGCTGTGTCTTGGGACATTTTCGGGTCAGTTTGTAGGAGCTCTCCAGGAGGCACTTTGAAGGATGACTGAGCAGGCAGCATTTCGGAAGCCCCGGCCCGAGGGTGCTTGCTCATCAGGCCTGGGTTTGGGTGAGAGTGCCACACCACTAGATTGAGAAGTCACAAGACGGGATTGAGGGTTGACGGTGCCGCTGGAGCGGTGAGGGAGAAGTCCTAGCAGGTGTGACAGAAGCATGGAGTTCAAAATATACATAGGAAATCTACCCATGTCTTTGACGGCAAAACTACAACTTGTGTGTGTGTGTGTGTGTGTGTGATTGGGGGGGGGGTTGTTGGAGAGATGGCTCAGCAGTTAAGAGCACTGGCTGCTCTTCCAGAGGACCTGATTCAATTCCCAGCATCCACATGGCAGCTCATAGCTCTCTGTGACTCCAATTCCAAGGAACCCAACACACATATAACAAAACACCAATGCACATAAAATAAAAGAAAAAAGAAACACTACAATTTCGGGACAAGGGCCTGAGCAAGGATTAGAGCCTCTGGCCACTGCCAGGAAGACAGACTGTTTAAGTGTAGCTAAATGCCTACTAGGAGAAAAATCACTTTTCAAAGGAATATAACAGAATCTAGAGTATAATGCAGCCCATTCATGGTGCATATCTGTAGTGAAGAGAAAAAACAGTCAGTAGAAAAACCCATCATAAATCAGAGGTTGCAAGTAACAGATGAATGCTTCATTTTTCAATTGGGCTACTTATTATACTTGTGCACTGGTGATTTCTCTGTAGGGAAATAAACCAACAGGAGACCAGTGGAAGTCTGGGGGATAGACAGACAGACAGACAGGTTTGAGGGATGGCTCACTACCAGCAGCACTTTAAGCAGCTAATGTGAATTTGTTTCCTGAATCCCAGTCAGCCAGGAAGCTGAGGAAGGAAGATTTCAAGTTGCAGGGTAGCCAGGGCTACAGAACAGATTCTTTATTGGGGGGGGGGGCACTGGAAGTGTGGCCCAGTGGTAGACTTGCTTAACATGTACAAAGTCCTGGGTTCAATTTCCAGTGTTGAAGGATTTAAAAGGAATGTTTGTAGAATAAATATAAACAAGAAACAGAAAATATTTTAAAAAAAAGTAACAAGATGGTGATTTTAGAGCTAGAAAATACAGAATTTGATATAACCTACCCAATTACAATCTTATAAGTAGTGTGGAGATTACAGAAACAATTCCCCATAAATAAAAGTTACCGGTCTGAAACACCAGCACAGAAAAGATCGAAAAGGGAGACCAAAGAACCAGAGAAATAGTATCAAATTGCCTAATGTATACGTAAGTTTTATCTCTAAAACAGTGATAACAGGACAGAAACAAACACGTAAAGAAAAACGACTTTAGCTGCACTGGGATTTAACAAAGTACATGAATTGATGCAGCCAAGAAGATAATAAACTCCAAATAGGATATATTTAAAAAGGACTACAAAAATAAAAAAAAGTAGCCGGGTGGTGGTGGCACACGCCTTTAATCCCAGCACTTGGGAGGCAGAGCCAGGTGGATCTCTGTGATCTACAGAGCCAGCTCCAGGACAGGCACCAAAACTACACAGAGAAACCCTGACTCGAAAAATCAAAAAAATAAATAAGTAAATAAAAATAAAAAAGCGTTGTCCATTATAATTGCAGAACTCAAAGGATGAGATTCCTAACGCCAAGCAGATGGACTGAAGGAAGAACTAGGCGCTGGGCTTGGCCTTCTGTTGTGAGATGCAGAGGAAGCAGAGGGCAGTGCCATGAGTCCTTAAGTGCTGGGATGAGGATGCAAGCATCCTCTACAGCCAGCTTTGCAGCATGGCAGCGAGGGAAGGCACTCCCAACAGTGCCATGAATGTCTCCGAGACATTTCTATCTGTGCCACGGGAAGTGCTGAAGGCAGCAGAACCTCATGTGGAGGGAAACCATAGCAGGGGCTGACCTGAAGGCAGTGAAGGACGCCCCCTGGGAGTGGTTAGTGTTTGCCTTTTGATTTCTGTTCATGACTAAAACATGAGCGCTGTATGATGGAAGATACAATGTCTTGTATTTGACAACAAAGGATGGCTAGATACAACCTCAGACACACACACATACACGCTCACATATACACATATGCACACACACACACACACACACACACACACACACACACGAAAATGTTCAGAATTATCTCTGTGTAGGTTGTGATGAGTTCAGTGTGTCAATATCCATTAAAACCTGGAGATCTATGACTGACAGACAAAAGATTTAAATAGACTACTGAAATTCCCCACTTAAAGAAAGCTTGAAGGAAGAACACATGCAATAAAAGGTGAGAACAAATTGAAAAAAAAAATAGTAATGGGCACACTGAAACCAAGACATCCATAAATACACTAGCTGTAAGGGATTTAACACCCAAATAGAAGAAAGTTCTTGTTATGATTGATTAAAAGCAAGTCCCAGACACGTTGTCTATCAAAAACCACTTGAAATACAAAGACCAAATAGACCAAAAGTAAAAAGATGAAAAAAAAAACCATACCATGTGAACTTCATTAAAATGGAAACAGATACATATTCAATTACACCATTACAGATATGAACAGGCAATCCACACTGCTAGAGGAAATAACCACAGCTGTCAGTTTATACTTAGAATACATAGAAATAACACCCAACAATAGAAGAACTTCAATAAATGCGAACTGAGTGAGACACTTGTACAAGCATTTCACAGAGGCTGCTATGAATGGCCAGTATCCTTAATCATCAGAAAAATGCAAATTAAGGCAGTGAGGGGCTGGGAGATGGCTCAGTGATTAAAAGCACTGGCTGGTCTTCTAGAGGACCAGGATCTGTAACTCTAGCCCCAGGAAAGCTGATACCTTCCTCTGGCCTCTGTGAGCACTGCACACACATGGTGCACTGATAATACATTCAGGCAAACACTGAATGGACATATAAACATATGTTATACACGTAAAATAAAAATAAAATCTTAATTTTTTTTCAACGATCACAGTGAGATAGTTGCCACTACTTCCCCATTATGTTGGCTAAAAATCTGATAACATGATGTGGTACAAGAATGGGGAGTAACCATTGATCTCGCTCCTCAAGAGGTATAAAATGATAATAAACTCTTCGGTGCTAGAAGTTCCGGTGGTGTCGATTGTTTAATGAAGTTAACACCTGTATCTGTTCTGGCCCATCAATGCATTCTTAGGTATTAATGCAAGAAAAATGAAAATATACATCAACAAAAAAGATATGCAAAAAAAACCCATGACATCCTCACTAACAATATCCTAAACTGAAAACAACCCGTGAGGTCACAAGCCAAGGTCATCTGGAAAGAGGGAATCTCAACGGAGAAAATGCCTCCCTCTATAGGCAAGTCTGTGAGGAAGTTTTTGATTAATGATTGATGTGGAAGGGCGGAGCCCACTATGGGCGGTACCATCCCTGGGCTAGTGGTCCTAGATTATATAAGAAAGCAGGCTGAGCAAACCTTGGGGAGAAAGCCTGTAGGCAGGACTCCCCCATGACCTCTTCTTCAGTTCCTGCTCTGACTTCCTTTCATCATAGACTGCGATTAGAACATGTAAGCCAAAAAAATCCCAGAGTTCCCTCACCCCCCCCCAAGTTGCTTATCACAGCAATACATATCAAAGAAAGACGTGACCCTAAATAAACATCAGGAGAAGAATGAGCACACAAATTGCAGAGTCTGCATACAGTAGGATACTACCCAGAAATCTAAAGTACAACCACTGACGACAGCCACATGGAGACGACACCTCTCAGACATCACAATAAGCAACAGAAGACCAGAAGGATGCCCCTGCATGACTCAATTTATACAAAGCTCTGCAATAAAACTGTGGTGAAAGGTTTTTCAGAAGAGAGGCATGATGGGAGGTTTGTGAGAGATGGATTCTCTGTTATCTCAGGAGTGTGGCTCACACCGGTGCAATCCCTTTGCCAGTCACGTAAAGCTTAAGATTTGTGAATTTACCTCCCCAAACCTGTGAAATGAAAACAAGAATAAAACAGTGAAGCAGGTGTTGGGGGATTGGGTAGCGACAGAGAAAACAGGAAACATATAACTGTTGACAATGGGTGGTGGAGACACAGAGAACCTTATAGTCTGTTCACTTTAAATGCTTGAGATTTTCGCTCATCGTTTAGAAATTATTCTAAACTCAATTCTTATAGTGTGACTTCTTTAATTTAAATGTTTGTTTCAAGAGTCTTCCATGTCAAAGAAAGGTTTTGGGACTGGAGAGATGGCTCAGAGGTTAAGAGCATTGGCTGCTCTTCCAGAGGTCCTGAGTTCAATTCCCAGCACCCACATGGTGGCTCACAACCATCTGTAATGAGATCTGGTGCAGATCTGGTGCCCTCTGCATGTATGCCTGTAGGCAGAACACTGCACACATAATAAATAAATATTATAAAAAGAAAGGTTTTGTTCCTTTAGTCTCAACTCAGTTATTTGTAAGTTAATTTGAAGTGAATTTAAATTTGTAACTTTATATCCAATTAGACTGCTCAAACTATTTCCTTGACTTAACAATATATACACAGTACATGCCTCTAGTGTCTACATTAAGAGTCATTAAATGTTAACTGTGGTTGATTTTAGGGTGGGACTGGGGTAATTTTTTCACTTGTATGCTTCCCTGTACTGCTGGAAGTTTATAAACACACTTTTTTTTGTGGGTATGGGGGTGCACCGTCAGATGACCCTCTCTGTGTGTGCAAGACAGACATCAGCCTCAGGTATTGCTCCCCAGGAGCCTCCACCTTGGTTCTGAGGTAGCTCTCAGACTGGCACCTGGAGCTTGCCGGCTGGCAGGCTAGTGAGCCGAAAGGATCTATGTTCCTCCACCCACCTCCCCGGTGCTGGGATTATGAGCACATGCTACCATGCCTGGCATTTTTACCTGGCTTCTGGGATTCAAACTCAGGTCCTCATCAGTACTTTACCAACTGGGTTCAACTAAGTGTTACTAGATGTTATATAGTGGATATGTATATGTATGTGTGTGTGTGTGTGTGTGTGTGTATATATATATATATATATATATATATATATATATAGAGAGAGAGAGAGAGAGAGAGAGAGAGAGAGAGAGAGAGAACACTAGATATTAGTAATGAAAACTGTCTATAATAGCTAACTTGAATTTTGTCTATGGGACTTTAATAAATAACCAATGAACCAATGCCTTGAGAATTCTTAGAAACAGATTCATTGCACTGTCTGCAATTCGGAATGAGTGGCATTTTTGTTCAAAAAGAGGGGAGAATGGACACAGAAACGCCGTGGTTCTGAGTCCACACCTTCCCTCTCTTGAGTGGTATGTCAGACATGACCCAGTACTCTGTGAACTGGCTGTGGGAACAACAGCACGAGGAGGTGGAGGCAGAGGACCAAAGCCGGACTCAGCTACATAGTGCACTCAAGGCTAGCCTGAGATGTAAGACCATCTCAAAAACAAACAAATTAGATGTGTAGAGCAGATTGTGTGATCATTTCTCTAAAGAGGAAGCTGAGCAGCACCTACCACTGCTTTGATGTGCTGAGATATCCCTAAAGTTCTCACTCCTGACCCCTGGGTGATTGTACTACTCTGACCTATGTTAGGGTATGAACTTGTATGCTTTTCATGTTTAATGACTTCAGGAGACAGGTACTGTGGAGGACGCCTTGAAAAACCTTCCGGCTCTTTTAAAACCCCCAACTGGCCAGATCGAGATTACCCCGTCGGAGTTACTTGTGTGTGGCACATCGTCGCCCCGAAGAACCAGGTGAGGCTCCGGAGAATGTGATGAAAGTGAGTATGTGTGAATCGCTCACAGTGTGAGCCGTGCCTCTGGGAAAGCCCAGGTGGACACCAGGACTTCTTCTTAGGAAGACCCAGGCTAAAGCTGCCCTTGGTACTCTTTGACTTGCAAAGATAGAGATTTGATTTCCCATTATGTAATTATAACTTTCAAAAATAGTTTTGAAAATACAAATTATAAGCAAATTCCGCATAGGACTGTGTAGGCCTGGGGCAGATGCAAAGAGCTTGAGGCTGCAAGCATCAGCGCCTCAGACACAGGCACGTCCCAGCATCCCCTCTGCTCATGTGGTCCGTCCACCTCGTCCAGGGCACGCCTCATTCCTGCAAAGCCAGCAAGCCGCTCCAGAGCCTTCGAGGAACCCCTTATCTCCGGTGATAGAGGGTCAGCTTTTGAGTGTTGGGGTTGTTTGAAACAAAAATGTGTGCCCATTCCTCATCTGTTCCTCTAGAGCGGTGGTCCTCGACCTTCCTGATGCCGCAGCCCTTTAATACAGTTCCTCGTGGCGTGCTGACCTCCAACCATCAAATTATTTCATTGCTACTTCATAACTGTAAATTTTGCTACTGTTAAGAAAAGTAATGTTAATATCTGATATGGGTCGTGACCCACAGTTGAGAACCACTGCTCTAAAACAATCAGCTGAAATCCAGTTTTCCACTATTTATTAATATATGGTTATAAGAAATTTTGCCCTTTCTAGGAACCACTGCATATCAATTATAGGAGAGAATTTGATTCAGGAATGGATGGATTTTGCTAAAGGAAATCTTAAAAAAATAAATTTGTAAAATTATTCTTGTTTCAAACACTACTGACTTTAGTCTAAACACTCTCTGAACATCACAGTACTGCTTTTTTAAATTATTTGATTGATTTATTTTTTATTTTCTGTGTATGAGTATTTTGTCTGCATGCATGTCTATGCATCACGTGTGTGCCTGGTGCCTGGGGAGGCCAGAAGTGGGAATCTGCTTCCCTGGGAATGGGAGTTACAGATCACTGTGAAGGGCCAGTTGGGTGCTGGGAGAGAGGTTTCCGGTCCTCTGGAAAAGCAGTCAGTGCTCTTACCCGCTGAGCCGTCTCTACAGCCCCACGATACCTGCCACAGGTTTGTTTTTAACATCAATTATGATCCAGGGAAAAACACCCTGCAAGTCACTGAGGTGAACACACACATATACGCAAATGCAGACATCCACACTGAACCCAGTCTTCATTTAAAGACCAGAAATGTAGCCTTTTGTTTAATAGTGAAAAACTACATGTCTGTTGAAGGGATTACAGTTTATAGTAATATTTAAAAGTACATTTTTGAAATACTTAAAACCATTATGTAACTCTTGAAATTGTGTTGTCCGTGACATTAATATAGCTGACTAAATAAGGTCAATGTTATTAGCTTCCAAATTTCTGTCCCGCAGCATCTTCTCTCGTGGTCTTCCCCCCATTATCGGGAGTTTCGGGTTTGGTTTGTTTCGCTTAGTTGAATTTGTCACCAGCGCTGGGGTATTTGGAACCCTGGGGCATTCTGTCCAAAGAGGAAAAACAGCCGGAAGATTGGATCCTGAGGAATTTCTGTGCAAGTCTACGGAATGCTTTTCAAAAGCGCGGCCTCTGGATTCTGTCGCAGCCCTCCCCGTTCTCCTCCCAGTTCCTTTTAATCTCCTCTCCAAAAGCTTTTTAATTTTCAGGGCAAGAAAGTTCAGCCAATTTTTAAATGGAAAATATTTTATTAGTTGCTGATGAAAATTCAGTGGCTCCCCAAAGGAAATTTTTAAACATAGTTGAAAGCAATTTTTAGCATGAGCAAGGCAGAACACCCCTCCCCCCGCCCGCCTCCCCCCTCCCACCATAGACGCTGGCTTCTTAAAGGCAGGTAAAAATCTACATGTACAGCACTTATGAGCCAATCAAAATTGACCTCTATGTCCAACTGTGATACAGCTGTAGTACCTTTGCTCAGATTAATATGCAAGCATCTTCTTGAGCTGGGAATGAATACCCTTCATCTAGAGGGAATTAATTTCCATAATCCTCCATGAATTAACAGACAGCGTCCCTGGCTACCTAATTGCCCAGCAAGACTGGACAGCAGCTGAGTGCCACGGGTGTTAATGACCCAGAGAGGATTTTTTTTTTTTTTTTTTTTTTTTTTTTTTGGTTTTTCGAGACAGGGTTTCTCTGTGTAGCTTTGCGCCTTTCCTGGAACTCACTTGGTAGCCCAGGCTGGCCTCGAACTCACAGAGATCCACCTGCCTCTGCCTCCCAAGTGCTGGGATTAAAGGCGTGCGCCACCACCGCCTGGCAAGGGAGATTTTTTTTTAGATTCACATACTGAAAATGTTCCTAACAAAACTGCTTGTAAGGGGGACAATGGTGGCTTATAAAATTAAAAGTGCTGTTCACATGAATGATTTAGGACACTGTTCTTAGTGCTAGAGCAAAAAGAAAAACTTTTTGTATGATGCTTCTATGAAACCTTCAAAACTCAACCATATCCCACGTGACTGTGCTTGGCATGTTACTCGGTATGTGTACCCCTCTTTAGCAACTCTAGTCTGTTCCCACGTCCCCGAAACTTTCAGGGGACTCCTGAAATTGACTCCTTTACATGTGATTAGAATGTTTGTCTTCTCTCAAAAGGAGAAACCTACGCATCTTGTCACCATGCACACCATGTACATATACCACACGCAGATGTAATATAATATGGGGTACATCTTAGCTATTACTTTTGATTTTTGTTAATTCTTTTCCCAGAAAAGAATGGATTTGGTATACAGATCCCTTTATCACCCCAGCACACACCCAGTTATCCAGATAGAACCCCCCTTTTTATTCTTTTTCTGTCTAGCTTTATTGAGGTATGGTTGGCAAATAAAAATTGTATATACCTACAGTATATAGAGTGATGCTTTGGTGATGCATATATTATGAAATATTACAATTAAACTAATTAGCACATCCTTCACTTAGCGTAGTCAACACTTGTGGTTGTGCACACGGACAACGTGTAAAATCTAGGTTCTTTGCAGCGTTCAAGTGTGCATGATGATTATTTATAGTTGCTGTAAGAGATCTCCAGCACCAATTACAAGGGGATCTCCACTTGAGGCGATTCGGGTTACTGACATTTCCATGCGGTGCTCTTCCTGAAGCTTATAGAGTTAAAGTTTGAGAAGTTTGATGTGGAGCGCGACAACTACTGCCGATACGACTACGTGGCGGTGTTTAACGGTGGCGAAGTCAACGACGCCAAAAGAATTGGAAAGTACTGTGGGGACAGTCCACCCGCGTAAGTCGTGCCTGCGTGTGTCACTAATATTTCAATGACTCTAAACCTCCGTCCCACTAATCTCCCTACTTGCCTTTATGTTCTGGAAAACTTTATGCTCTTGTTTGTTGGCAGTTCTGGGTCCCATAACCGTGGAGCCCTGTCCACCAGCAGCGGCAAAGACCAGGCATCCCAACACGGAGTCCAGCAGCCACATGGGCATACAGAGGCAGGGCTGGTGGTCCCCAGGGGCAGTGCTTCACCTGCGTCACAGACCGGCTGAAGGGAACTCAAGCATCGGGAGGAGTGGGAACTCCCGAGAAAAAAAGGAAAAGCCAGGGGCTTATTTCCCTAGGAGGATCTGTGTAGCATTGAAACACCTGTTCCTCGGGTGTTTATCAGAACTCTGGAAAAAAAAAAAAAACCATATTGGCTTATGTTAGGGGCTAGACTGGACTGGCGACTGCCCATCGGCCCTGATGATGGGATGTGGGCATTTTGCCCCTCATCTGGCCAGAGTCATGCCAAGCAAGGCCAGCTACAGACTGGGGTGAGGGTCTGGCAGGAGTAGTCTGGGAACTGGCACTTGACATGGCCGCCCCCACCCCTACATGTATGTGGTTTATGTTCCAGACACTGGGATGTGAAATGCCTTGTTTGCTGTCCCAGAGTGTACCTCGCTGAAGGGGAACTTGAACTATTCTGGGCTCCCCGTAATTCTGCTGGCTGATGTTTTTGCCTTTTTTTTTCTGCTTCCTCTTTAGAGGGGTAGATAAGGAACTGCGATCCTAATAAAGCCACTGGCCTGGGTCATCAGCCCCTGCAGCACCCCGACCCCAGCTTTTGACTCTTCCCTTTTGCCATCCCTTCATTCTCTTTTGTCCCCAGTCTCCCCTCAAGACTGTCCAGAACCCCACACAGCTGATCAGGGTCAGACTTCTTTCCCGCCTCATAGGAAAACAAAAGAAAAAACAAACAAAAACCTACGGCTCAACCATCTTGAATGATTTCTGTGACTTTTTCTGTTCCCGGCATCCATTTTGGATGCAAAGAATGTATTTTCTCTATTTGCTGGACACAGTGTCTCTGCCCACTAGCTCAACCATGCTAACTTGGTAGTAGCGGGGGAAGCCAGGCCTCAAGCACATCTCCATCAGCTAAAACATCTGGATTTGTCATTAGCTTTCAGCTTCTCAGCCCATGTCTGGGGGAGATCTCGTCTCCCTTCCTCATTATTCATCACATCAGCTTGTGGATGCAGCACTCGGTCCTCAGGGTACTGTGATCCTGTTGCATTTCCACAAAGCACCACAACAAAAATCTACTTCTGTTACTAACATACTCTTCCTTGAAAAAAAAAAATCAGTTTCTGATCCAACGTCTCCCAGCTAGTTCAAAGAAAAGTCAAGGCATGGTCACCAGAATGACGTGTACCTGTGTAGAAGGCCAGCCTGACTGGATTTCCATTGTTTCCTGTAGGGAGGGCTTGTTGCAATTTATCATTTAAACAAGATTAGTGGGTTTTGTTTGTAATTGTAGGTGAGAATCATGTACAGGAAAGTTTTAAAAATTTATTTCATGTTTTTCTTTTCTTTCTCTTTCTGCTGTTTGTTTGTTTGTTTTGTTTTTTGAGACAGGGTTTCTCTGTGTAGCCCTGGCTGTCCTGGAACTCACTCTGTAGACCAGGCTGGCCTCAAACTCACAGAGATCCTCCTGCCTCTGCTGCCTGAGGCTGGAATTAAAGGTGTGCGCCACCACCGCCCGACTTATTTCATTTTTTTCATAAGGAAGTTAAAATATTTCTGTTAAAAGCTTGAATCTCTGAAGCATCATTTACATGCCCTAGCTGCTTTGGGGACGGGAAGTACAGATGTAGGTCATGAGGCTCATTCTGTTGGTCCTACTCTCCCTTCAAAAGGTTATTGTCAAGACAGAGGCAGTCCACGATTTCTCCACCTGGTCCGTTCCAGTATGGATCTGCCTGCTCACAGTAGATGGTACAGAAGTGAGCTGCTCATGATGGACTGTCCAGGCTCAAATGCTTTGACTAGAGGGATGCCCCTGAAAAGAACTTTCATCAGATCACTGACTGATTCAATCAAATAACTTGTTTAATCTTTTGCTACTTAGGAATTAGTTCTTAAATAAAATTAGCCCAACAGCATTGCCACCATTGTTTAGGAAATAATAGCAACTTCAGTGAAAACTGACACTTGGTACAATTATTCCCTAAGATTCAGAGGGCCTTCGAGACTTAGCATCATCTCTAACCTGCTGTTTCAGCTCACCAACAAGTTCCTAGTGCAGGAGCTCTTCATGGTGTCATGCTACCAATCGGTGGTCACCTGCTCTCTTTCTTATCAGCATTTCCCCGACAGGGATTAGAAACGGAAATGTCGCCTTTGCAGGCAGGCTTTAGCCCTCCCTTTAAAAAACAAAATGTGTCTCTCTGAGCCCTCTGTCTTTAGAGCTGTCCCTCAGATTCGCCACTACCAGTAGCTGGTGTGAGTCACAGACTTAGTTTAGACTCACAAGTCAGGCATAGCCTTGGGGACCTGTGGGAAGAGCCATAACACCAGTGCTCACACTGGTCCCAGTATCTTTCACTGTTTCTAGAGTCACTGGGCCCTAGGTTCAAATCCTGGTTCCCACATGCTGACCGCAGGACCTTGGGAAGGTCACTGAATTCTAGGTTCAGTTGCCCATTCTACACAAAGAGGATGATAACAGATGGGGCCCTTGTGAGGGTGGGGTGTTGGGACTTTCATTTTTTTCAAGTGTTTTGCATTTTAGGTTTATAGCAAGTTGCTAATCTATTGTCAAAAACAAATATGAAAGCTAGAAGGCTTTTTTTGGTTTTTCGAGACAGGGTTTCTCTGTGTAGCTTTGCACCTTTCCTGGGACTCACTTGATAGCCCAGGCTGGCCTCGAACTCACAGAGATCTGCCTGGCTCTGCCTCCCGAGTGCTGGGATTAAAGGCGTGCGCCACCACCGCCCGGCCTGAAAGCTGGAAGTTTTAGCCAGGCCTGGTGGCGCTTGCCTTTAGTCCCAGCACTTGAGAGGCAGACGTGGGAAGGTCTCTCAGGCAGGAAGGTCTCTGAGTTCGAGGCCAGCCTGGTCTACAAAGCAAGTTCCAGGATATCTAGGACTGCACAGAGAAACCCTGTCTCAAAAAACAAAATAAAACAGTAACAACCATGAAAGGAAGCTGGAAGATTTTGACATTTTCAGAGAGGTGCCACGTAAACTGTAAATATGTTTCTCTCCTAGGCCGATCGTGTCTGAGAGAAATGAACTTCTCATTCAGTTTTTATCAGACTTAAGTTTAACAGCAGATGGATTTATTAGTCACTATAAATTCAGGCCGAAAAAACTTCCCACAACTACAGCCATGCCTGTTACCACCACGGTCCCCATAACTACGGGTAAGTTCTGCTGTTTGCAAGTTGGCACAAATACTTTAGAATTCTAAAAAGAATTCTTTTGAAGTAGAAATTCTTCTTATTTTAAGGCAAAATAAGAAGGTACCGGGAACAGAAATAACTAGATGAAAACTTGTGTGAGACGATAATGAGATTTCATGGATAAAAGAAAAGCAGGTAAGAATGCTTACCAGCTAGTGGTTTGCATTAGCCATAGGAAAAATAAATAGTGGCCACCTAATAATTACGTACAAGGAAGCTGATTATAATATAAACACTATCTTTATAAACCCAAGGTTCCTTTACTGGTACATGGCAAAATTCTTCTCTCTATTGTTTTTTTTAATTAACATAATGATTGGCACATATGTGTGGTCTATAGTATTTGATGCATGCACACAGGGCATGATGATCAAAACAGAGTAATTAGCATTTCTGTCTCCTTCAGTATTTGTTATCTCAGATTTGAGCTCATCTCTTCTGGTTCTTAGAACATGTAATACGGGCTGGGGAGGTTCAGCAGGAAAAGGCTTGCTGTGTAAGGGTGGTACCTGAGTTTGCTCCCTGGGACCCAAATAAAGGTGGAGGGAGAGAGCTGACCCTACAGAGTTGTCCTCCAGCCTCTGCGTACACACCTCCCCATAGGAAATACACACTTTTGAAACGTACTATTTTAACTGTATATAATACAGTGAATTACGTAGTCCCGCCACAGTGCTGTTGGATTCCTCCTGTTTAACTGTAATTAGATGACTGTAGTCCTGGGTCGCCTTTTCTTCCCTCTCCCTTCTCTCTTCCTATAGTCTCCATTTTATTACATAAAATGCTATTTTAGGTTACTTTTCTAGGGCCTTGATACCTGCCGGTTTTTAACAACAGCCAGTTTTAAGATTTTGTTTTCCTTTCGCGTGTCAGAAGATGTCAACATATCTATATTCAAATGGAGTAGATCAAGCAAAAACATTCACTGATTACAGAAGCTGCAGACAGTGGTTGGGTCGTGATCGAAGGCAGTGGGGCCTGGTGTCTGGTCTCTGTGGCCCAGCTGCTCCACCCTGTGGGAATTCAGGAACTCAGATTAGAAGCCTCAAGTTAAGGCGAGGATTAAAGTGGCAGATAATAGCGTAGGCTTTTGCCCTCCTCCGATAGGGTTGTCCTGAACACAGGCGTGCCCTGGAGGCTAAATAAAGCATCTTACCAAATGAACAGTTTACAAGTTATAGCTTATGTAAGGTCAGGATCTTACAGCTTTATCCCTGTTAAGTTTGAGCTTTAAAAACTTGAGTTGAAGATTTAATTGAAGATCCTTTAACATCAAAATAAATGCAGCAAACTTTACCATTATAGAACATGACATGTTTTTTTTTGTCTGACTTAGTTTATCCAAATAGTTAAAGCTTAACAAAATGAGCAAACCTAAAGAATCTAGACAAATATTACTTTCTCTGAGCACTCCACAAATCGGCCTCCTTGTGGCCTGGCTGGGCATTGCCTTATATAGTGAACTATCTGGACAGACCCATGGTGTTAGTGGCTTTCTGGCTTTTAGCTCCAATTTGAACTTTCTCTAAAACTGCAAATGTGGACTGCAGTGAGCTCCCAAACATTCATGACACTCACAGGCAGACATTTGGGCCTCTGGGCCAGAGAGGGAGCTGTATGCAGAGTTAAGGGTCATATATATGCAATGGGACTTGTGGGCTGGAGAGCTGGCTCAGTAATTTAGATACCTGTTCTTCCAGCGGGCTTGATTTGATTCTCAGAACCCACAGGGTATCTCACAACCATCCATAACTCCAGTTCCAGGGAATTCAACCCCCTCTTCTGACCACCAAGGGCACCAGATACACATGTGCTGCAATATATGCATTCAGGCAACAATATTCATACACATAAAAATAAATGATTTTTCTAAAAAGGGATGTATTGGGAGAGATTCTGGTACAGAGAAGAAGCTAGAACAAACCTTTGAGGAACTCTAACCTTAGTAGAGGAGGAGGAGGAAGGACAT
The DNA here is from genome assembly GCF_004664715.2 of Peromyscus leucopus. Lineage (NCBI taxonomy): Eukaryota > Metazoa > Chordata > Mammalia > Rodentia > Cricetidae > Peromyscus > Peromyscus leucopus. The sequence goes on from NC_051069.1 coordinate 84,074,266, forward strand.
CCGCAGACCAGGTCCTGGAAGAAGATGCCTTCCGAAGAGGTGGTCAGTGCATCTCCTGTTGATGAGACAATATGGGAAGGATTAAAATGTTTGTGTTTAATCCGTGACCAGGAGCTTTATAAGTGATGCAATTCAGGCAGAAGCCAGGGTAGGGTGGGGACCATGTGGATCAAAATGAAGGAACAGAAAGTTCTAGCAACTCATAGCACACTCTTGGTCCCAAAGGAAAAGAGAAGGGACTGAGAGGCAAACACATTAATGCCAGTGTGATACAATGACTAAGGAATGCAGGGGACAGGAGGGACAGAGGTGGAAAGGTCTGTCACAAAGACTACATACTCCATATCCAAAAGGACTGAACCAGAGAGGGTAGCCTCCTCCCTAAGAGAAGCAAAGCAAGAGAGTGTGTGGGTGAGGTGGCCTTGAGGGTCAGTGGAGACATCAAGGACATTTTCTGCTGTGACTTCTGTTTCCTCTGAACATAGGCAGGGTCACCTGCTGAGGCGGAGAAGGTCAGCGTAGCACTAGCAGCTAGGAGAGTGAAAATCTGAGAAGTGGCTGTGGAGATGGGACGGTTGAGTTACCAGGAGTCTGTCGCTTTTGGTGACTCAGATGACTTGACTGCGGGCACCAAAAAGAGCATTCTCCTGCAGGACCTCCGGGGGTTGAGAGAGGGAATGGGACAATTTAAATGACTGTAATGAAAAATGATTGACTGAAAAACAGACTGTAGAAACCAAGTGATATAACAAAGCAAGTCAAAGCAAACCAAGTGATATAACAAAGCAAGTCAAAGCAAACCAAGTGATATAACTAAGCAAGTCAAAGCAAGCTAGGGTTGATTGGCTAGGGACCATGTCAAAGCACTGAGCCTCCAGTGCTGGGATAGGGGAGCCATTAAACTAAATAAATGAGCCTGAAAGAAAGGAGGCCACCCTGGATATTAAGATGTCTAAATTTGCCGTTGAAGAGATTGGCAATACATGGTTTTTCGTGAGAACATGTGAGCCTGGGTTTGAGTGGCAGATGGACCAGAGGATAGCCCCTAATGAAGCTGAAACTGGATCATTCATGAAAATGGTGGACCCTTGAGGGATCGTCCATGAAGATGGTGGATCCCTTGGAGATGGTATACGAATGCATAGGGAGAAAGGCCAAAAGCCAGGGCCTAAGTTTATGAGTGCAGAAATTGAGATAAAGACCGGAGATTGTTGTGGAATATTAGTTTAAGATGTGTTACATTCATTTATGCTGTGGAATATTTGTTTAATGATGCCAAGATGTGTTGCATTCTTTTATGTTGCCTTTGTTTATCTCTGTAAAGCTGTGTTACTTTGCCTGTCTAAAACTCCTGATAAAGAGCTGAACAGCTAATAGCTAGGCAGGAGAAAGAAATAGATGGCGCTGCCAGACAGAGTAAATAGGAGGAGAAATCTAGGCTGGAGCAAGGAGTGAGAGGAGAAGGAGAGGAGGACATCAGGGGCCAGCCAACCCAGCCACAGAGCCAACCACAGGGTAAGAAGGAAAGAAAGATATACAGAGAATAAAGAAAGGTAAAAAAGCCCAGAGGCAAAACATAGTTAAAGAGAAGCAGGATAATTTGTGTTAGAAAGGCTGCCTGAGGCCGGGTATTCCTAAGTAAGACTAAGTCTCTCTGTATTTATGTGGGAGCTGGTGGCAGGCCCCCAAAGAGTAAACAAAAAACCAGTAGGTGGAGTGGGGTAGCCTATGACTCAAAGAGCAAAGGGCAGAGGTGCGCCAAAAGACAGGAAGCAGCCGAGTGAGGCACCCACCCAACTCCCAACAGATGTTCCCAGGCTGAAAAGGAGCTGGTTTCCCACAGTTCATCTGGAAAGATGCTACTGAGTTTTTCTGAGTTGTTAGGGAAGTTTGGTGCCACAATGAGCCTCGCACCCCTGGAACAGTGATGTCCCACTTTGCTGTCTGTTACCACGATAAAGCACTGACCAAAAGCAGCTTGGGGTGGAAGGGTTTATTTCATCTTTCACTTCTAGGTAACAGTCCATCCCCGAGGGAAGTCAGGGCAGGAACTCAAGGTAGGCAGCTGGAGGCAGAAACTGAGGCAGAGACCCTGGAGGAGCGCTGCTTACTGACTTGCTTCCCATGACTCCTCAGCTTGTTGTTTGTTTGTTTGTTTTGTTTTGTTTTTTAATACAACTCAGGACCACCTGCCCAGCACTACCCATAGTGGTCTGGGCCCTCCTATGTAATCGTTAATCGAGAAAAAAAAAAAAAAAAAAAAAAAAAAAAAAAACGCTAGATGGCGCATAGGTTAAGAGTGCTGGCTGCTCTTCCAGGGGTCCTGGGTCAGACTCCCAGCAACCACATGGTGGCTTACAACTCTTTGTAACTCCAGTTCCAGGGAGTCCAACCTCCTCTTCCGGCCTCCCTGGGCTCCAGGCACACATGTGGTGTATACACATATATGCAGGCAAAACTCACATACACTTAAAATAACATAAAGAAAAAGAAAAACATGCCTCCAGAGACTTGCCTACAGTCAATCTGATGAAGGTATTTTCTCAATTGAGGGTCTTACTTCCCGAATGACTCCAGCTTGTGACACAAATTGACAGTTGACAAAGAACTAATGAGCACAAATGACAGGGATCCCTCCTACTAAAATGTTGCTGAATTTAAAAAAGCAAGTATGTTGAAGAAAAAGAGCCAGGGCTGGAGAGATGGCTCAGAGGTTAAGATCACAGGCTGCTCTTCCAGAGGTCCTGAGTTCAATTCCCAGCAACCACATGGTGGTTCATAACCATCTATAATATGATCTGGTGCCCTCTTCTTGTGTGCAGGCATACATGCAGGCAGACCAGTGTAGACATAATCAATCAATAAATCTTTTTTTTAAAGATTTATTTATTTATTATGTATACAGTATTCTGCCTGCATGTGTCCCTGCAGGCCAGAAGAGGGCACCAGATCTCATTACAAGTGGTTGTGAGCCACCAATGTAGTTGCTGGGAATTGAACTCAGGACCTCTGGAAGAGCAGTCGGTGCTCTTAACCACTGAGCCATCTCTCCAGCCCAATAAATCTTTTAAAAAAAAAAAAAAAGCCAAAGAAAAGGCACAAGAAGTACACATAGATTCAGAGACACACACAGGAATCCTATAAAAAAACAAAATCATGAAAAACCAAAGCTGTAGTATATACACAAAGGATCTGTAAGGTTAAAAAAAAATGCTCTGACGTAACATTGTGAGACAACCCAAAGATGCTGTTGAGTTTGTTTTCTGTTGGCCATCTACTGCTGGGCATGCAGCCTACCCTTAAGAAGAGTTTGTTTCCCCAGGGAGACTCCCCTGGAGAAACTAATTTCGGTGTTTCTGTAAGGGTGAGAAACTTTGTAAATAGAGTCAAAATGTGACGGCTGCCCCCATGCAGTAGTCTGGAATCTGAGCCAAGGTGTTTCAGGCAGCTGGTGTCAGCTGGTGTGATGGGGCCCGACCATCTGCTGAACGGAGTGCTGTGTTCAGAACCGAGCCGGCAGCTCACAGTGCAGCACAGGCCAGCCCCGCCGCGGACACCTCAGATCCAGACGCCTGTTCTCTGAAACTGAATTAGTCTCCTGCCATTGTGCATTCAGGAACCTTTGAGCGTTGCCAAACTCTTTGTGATCCCCACATTCACTTACAGGACCCCACGTGAACTGCAACGCAGTCTAGGGTTTGTGTTGCTGTGCTAAGACGCCACGACCCAAAGCTATTTGGGGAGGAAAGAATTTACTTCTTCTTACAGCTAGGAAAGGCAGGACAGGAACTGGCACAGAGGCCGTCGAGGGGCGCTGCTTTACTGACTTGCTCTGAAACTTGCTCAGCCTGCCTTCTTATACAACCCAGAACCACCAGCCCAGGGACGGCACCGCCCACAGTGTGTGATCATTAATCAGGAAAATGCCCTATAATCAGGAAAATGCCCTACAGACTCGTCTACGTACCAGTCTTATGGAGGCGTTTTCTCAGTTAAGATTGTCTTTTCCCACATATGTCTCAGTTTATATCAGGGTGACAAAACCCAGCCAGCACAGATGCACAGTTTAAGCTGTGAACTAGATGCCATTGTGGCCTCCCTAGTTAGAACAAATGGTTCCTGCGACCATCATATGTCCCCCACAGAACAAAGTTAGCCACCAGTTGAGAACAACTGTGGTTGTGTCTAATTTTACTTTTAACGTGTGACTCTTGATGGATGGAACTGATAACTGTGTTGTTACATTTCAGCCCTTGAGATCCTTAAAGCCAAGAGTGGGTTCAAAATAAATACTCAGTGATTCCTGGTGTCAAACCTAACACTTCACATGTGAGGAGCATCCCTAAGTCCCTGCACCAGTGACATCTGGATAGCTGCATATTTTAAGCAAGAATTGTTTACATATTTACACCAAGAAAACTCCTCTTGCCCTTGTGAGAACAACATAGAATCCTCTAGTGAAGAATTAACCTGTGTTCTGGCAGTTCAGATTTGTGGTGCTGCTTTCTTGTTTGTTTGTTTGTTTGATTGATTGTTTTCCCTAAGCTGGACCCACAGGTCAATTCTGTTATAGTGTGGGGTTCGTAGAAAGCATTGGTCCTCAAACTGTGGGTCATGACCCCTTGCCAACCCTCTGCCTCCCAAAATCATATTTACATCATGATTCATAACTAGCAAAATTACAGTTATGAAGTAACAGCAAAAATAATTTTTTGGCTGGGGGTCACCACGACATGAGGCACTGTATTAAAGGGTCGCAGCATCCGGAAGATTGAGAACCGCGGATACAAAGAGAGAAGAGAACGAGGCTGAATTTGGATTATCTTTGATCTCAGGTTTAAAATTCAGTAGAGAGTTTTGAGTTCCTGTGAGAAAGAACAGTGGCTGATAGAATGAAGAATTTCTCTTGCGTGGTTCATAATTATTTCATTGCAGTGGTAGATTGGTGGCTCAGAGAAATAAACGGTAATTTCAACTGACTAGATTCCGATATAAACACCAATTATACTTGAATTCATTTTCCTGAATCCCCTGACTCCGTTCTTTGAATTTCTTCTTTGGATTAGGTTTAAAACCCACTGTGGCCTTGTGTCAGCAAAAGTGTAGACGGATGGGGACTCTGGAGAGCAATTATTGTTCAAGCAACTTTGGTAAGAAACAGAAACCAGCCTTTCTCTCTAATGAGAAACTTGAGACCATGCTTAATCTCAGAGGCCCTCCATGACTTGTCTGGTGGTGGTTCAGCAACACCAATCATTTACCGACGGCACCATTGTCCTGTCCACCAGAGTGTGTCCACCTGTGATCTTTGAACTGTGTGGCTTCACAGCAAGAAGAATAAGCTTTAGAAACAGTGCCCCCCTTTTCCCACACCGGTTTAGTAAGTTGACTCTTTGTACCTGACACTGCTACTCTGTGTATTCTGGCTGATTTCGTGAAAAAGCTTGTATAGTCTTTCCATCATAGTTTCTTTTTCCGTCCACCGAGAACGACTTTCTCACATCTGGGATTCAGCTTAAGTCCATTAAATAGTTAAGCTCACATTCAAAAGCTGGCCTCTCCCAAAAAGAAGTGTAAGCATCTTCTCAGCCATGTGTTTCCAAAGTGCTCAGGTAAAATGTGAAAATCTGCCATCCATTTGAAGCTCTTGTAAGCTGGACCCTGAGGGGGCAGGACTCAGGTGCCTGGGGTTTCTAAGGGATTTTCCCAATTAGAAACTTGCATCACTGTGAAAAGCACTTGAGAACAAAAGATGCCAAATTTAATCTTACCAGGAATAGAAAGATGCTGCAGCCAGGTTCTCAAAAGCAAGCGTTCTGGCTCGTTTTCAGTGCCCTAAGTGGTACCTCCGCAGCCCAGGGACTGGCTTGCAGGGAAGGGGTGGATTTCACTACAGTGTTCATGCTGAGTTCAAATGACTGCATAGAAATGTAAGCAAATACTGCCAGGTGCATCTGCAGCCACACCTGGGTTAGTCTTCTGTGGGAGACCAGAGAGGAATTGACTTTCTGTGCATTGGGAGGTCGTCCCCCCCATCTCCCTTGGCTACAGACTGACATTTTGCAATGGGTCTACATCACCAGGAATCAAATAAGGTGTGCTAGGAATTCTGATTTTAGGAGCGTGGTATATTATATAACACTGGGGGCTCACACTGCCCTGAGGCGTTGTTACCTATGTCTAAAACTCGATTTAGCCTACTGTCTATGACTCACGTAGATGGCACAGTGACCAGACATTATCACTGAGGGACAGTGAGTTCTCAGCTGTGGAAGGAAACACTCCCCGGGGACAGTTTTTGGTTATATTAGGGAGTGCTAGTCCAAGTACACAGCTCGTTCTTTGTTTTAAGTTATAGCTCAGTTCTCTACTTCGATTTTCTAAATGAGATAAAGAGGCCTGCTAAGTACTCAGAAGTGAGGCTCATAACTCTGTCCTTTAAGTGGCAATCTATCCACATGCTAGAGAGAACATTTTAAGAGGGTCTCCATCTCAGCCACAGATTGCAGTTGGGAAAGCAGCTAGGTTTTTCTCCTGGGAACCAACACCCAAGCATGGCCTTATAGCTGCACCATCATTTTCTAACCTGCATTTTAGCGACCAATTCTGAGAACTCTTTGACACTCCATTTCCATTTCTGACACGTAAAAGAAGGAACATCACGTTAGCTCTGTTTGGATTTGCCTTCACCGTCGCTTGTCCTCTACAGTGTTAGCGGGCACAGTCATCACTACGGTCACTCGAGGTGGCAGTTTGCTGGCCACAGTCTCAATCATCAGCATCTACAGGGAGGGCAACCTGGCCATTCAGCAGGCGGGCAAGAACATGAGTGTCAAGCTGACCGTGGTCTGCAAGCAGTGCCCACTTCTCAGAAGAGGTAAGGACGGAGCTGTCGTCTCTTCCCTGCTCAGAGGCAGAGCGGGGAAGGAGACAGCCTCTGAGCAAGTCATGGGCCTTTCCAGGGAGGGGCTGGTGTCGGGACGGAGACTCAAGGCTAACACGTTGCCCACTTCTGATGGGGAGGGACGCCTTTAGTCATGAACAGGAAGGAAAAAAAAACATTTATTTTTATATTCTCTTTCTTTTAGGTCTAAATTACATTATCATGGGACAAGTGGGCGATGATGGGCGTGGCAAAATCATGCCAAACAGTTTTGTCAAGATGTTCAAGAATAAGAACCAGAAACCCATGAACGCCCTGAAGAACAAGCAGTGTTAGCCTGAGCCCCGTCACTCGGCTGCCCTTGTTCCTCGCCTCTGAAAGATCTGTCCTCCCCGCAGAGAGAAGGCCCATACAGTTTAACGCTGAGCATTCTGAGAGACGGGGCCAAGCTCATCCTCACGTGATGGATGTGTGAGCCCCCCAGTGTTGCTGGTGGAAGTTCTGAGCCTGCACTGTGAGGAGCAGATATCTGAGGACCCTCCCACCCCCTGCCTGAGAGGGGGCAGCAGGAAGCGCTGGCAGCTGGAAGCTTGTCATATACATCGCTGTAGAAAGATTTTCTAGAATTGAGTTGTAGGAAGATATGAAAGGGATTTTATAAAGTGCAATATTTATAATGACATTTGGTTACCTTCAAGCATTTGCTCTGAGGTGTCACACGTTTCTCTTGCATTTTTTAAATCAATGCTCAATAAAATATTTTAAGTGATTACAAGGCAGCCAGTACACTTGTTCTCACAGGAAGTAAGATGCCGTTTACACATACAGCTCTCATTGTATCAGTTTAGAGTTGACGCTCTGAGTTCCAGGGAGGAGAATGATGTAATAATGACCTCTGCCTGCAAACCCAGAAAGGAGTCGCTCTGGGATCAGTCCAAATTCCTTCATTGTCTCTGAAATGGAAGGTATGTATAGAGACTTCCTCAGAGTACACTTCTCATCAGAGACAGGACAATCATCTCAGAGTCCTAATTCTAAGCCCAGTGTTCACAATGTCACCAGAAGAGGCTCCCCCTGCCCCAGGAGAAAGCCGCCTTCCCACCTGAAGCATTTAGTACGAAGATCTAATATTTAGGCCTGCATTTGCTAGACTAAGCAATAAGGTAACCTGACCATTCAGCCGTGAACTCCGGGGCCCTTTCCCTGTCCATACCCATTTTATTGACTCAGACTATAGCAGCTGAGATGGACTGTTCAAGGGACAGCCTTACCTGCAATGGGTGGGACAGGCTGCCGTCTAGGAAGTTGCTGGCCAGGAGCTATGAAAGGGGGTGAAAAAGGAACACTATGGATGAACAAAGGCGTGGGTCACAATGTTGCCTATGGTAGGAATAAAATTGTGGAAATAAGGAAAACTCTTACTTTGGATAAAAATGGTAATTCCCAGTTCTTGACCTGACAAACACTTCTGTGGCAGAAAACTATTCATGTAAGTTGAAAAGCTGTTTTGGCAGCCGATCAGGTCTAAAAGTGATTAATAGGAGTCGGCCAGAAGGGTCAGAAATTGTTCTAAATGCTCCTGTTGAGATGTCTGTCCATCAACACCAGGCCTCCCCTGGCTGAAGAGGAGGATGAGCTGGAGGCCCCTGTAATAGCTGAGTGGTGGCTTCTCTGGACAGCGCCACCTGGTAGCCGAGCCTGCTCATTGAATCCTGTCAGGAATGCACTTTAGGGACATGGGGATGATCACACCCTCTGGTCTCTCAGCAGCCCCTTCTTACTGATGTGTTAGGACAGCTTGTCGGCGTGGAACCAGCGTCATGGTCCCAGTGTCTCTTGTGTTACCAGTGCAAAGACTCTGAGTGGGGTCTGGAGTCACAGGCAGGAAAAACTGGGAACAGTAATCCGAGCTACTTGTTCCATTGGAAGCCCTGACAGAACACTACTGCCAAGGGTCCATAATTCCCACACCGGCTGCTCTTTCTACTCCCGTTATTGAAAACAGAGACAATCAGGCCGACCACCAGCAACTGTTCTAACTCCTGTTATAAAATCATTTATTCAGACAGAATTTCAGTTTTCTTGGTTATAAACGGAGGGAGTTGCAGTAGACACATTTATCCACTGACCCACCTCACCAGCCTATGTATAGAATTTTTAAACTTTCCCACTTAATGTACCATGAAGCAAATTTTAAAGACTATGTCATATGGATACCTTTCCCCAGCAACAGTGAATAATTAGACATCAGTGCCAAAAAACAAAACAAAAATAACAACAACAATAATAGAATCTTTTACTGGAAAGTAAGAAATATGCTGTTAAATAACATAACAAAATAAAAATTCTAAAAACAACTAAACACTTTAAATTTTATAATTTTGGGGGCTGGAGAGATGGCTCAGTGGTTAAGAGCATTGGCAGCTCTTCCAGAGGACCTGAGTTCAATTCCCAGCAACCAAGGTGGCTCACAATCATCTATAATAGGATTTGATGCCCTCTTCTGGCATGCAGATGTACATGCAGATAGAGCACCATATAAATTGTAGCCAGGTACCCAAATAACCAGTCAGAGGTTTAATATTAATTACAAACTGTATGGTCTATGACTCAGGCTTCTTTATTTTTTCTCATTTCTTTTTTTTTAAGAAAAATTTTTAATTCATTTTATATACCAATCACAGATCACCTCTCTTCCCTCCTCCCACCCCTTCAACCTTCCCCCTCAAACCCAACCCCCATTCCCTCCTACAAGAAGGTAAGCCCTCCCATGGGGAGTCAGTAGAGTCTGATACATTCAGTAGAGGCAAGACCAAGCCCCTCCCTCTGCCTCAAGACCGTGCAAGGTGTGTCCCACCACAGGTAGTGGGCTCCAAAAAGGCAGCTCCTGCGTCAAAGATGGATCCTGATCCTACTGCCAGGGGGCCCTTAAGCAGATCAAGCTACACGACTGTCTTGCTTATGCAGAGGGCCTAATCCAGTCCTTTGGAGGCTCCACAGGTGATGGTCTATATTACATGAGTGCCCACTAGTTTGGTTTGGTTGTCTCTGCAGGTTTCCCCATCATGATCTTGATGCCCCTTGCTCATAGAATCCCTCTTCCCTCTCTTCGACTGGACTTGGGGAGACTGGCCTGGTGCTTGGCTGTGGATCTCTGCATCTGCTTCCATGAGTTACTGGATGAAGGCTCCATGGTGACAGTTGGGGTATTACTGGGGTGAACCAGTTCAGGAACTGTCTCCACTATTGCGAGTAGTCTAAGCTGGGGTCATCCTTTGTGGATTCCTGGGAACTTCCCTAACACCCGGTTTCTCCCTATCCCCATGTTGTCTCCCTCTATCGTGTTATCTTTTTCATTGCTCTCCCACTCCATCCCTGTTCCAACTCAACCATTCCGTTCCCTTATGTTCTCATCCCCCATCCCCTACCCTCCCTTGCTCCCCCCATCCCCAGTTTACTCATGGAAATCTCATCTATTTCCCCTTCCCAGAGCAATCCATGCATCCCTCTTAGGGTCCTCCTTGTTAGCTAGCTTCTCTGGAGCTGCGGGTCGCAGTCTGGTTATTCTTTGCTTTCTAGTATCTACTTATGAGTGAGTACATACCATGTTTGTCCTTCTGTGGCTCAGGCTACTTGCTACTTTTATCTTAAGTTAACGCATTTTGATTAATCTGTGTATTGCCATGTGGTCATGGTGTTACCAGTCTGTTGGCATGTTGGCAGTGGGCTGGCATCTCTCACTCCACCTCTCTTTTCCCTGATTCTTTGCTTGGACTTCCCACTTGGCCATAACGTGTCTTGCCATAGGCCAAAGCAACTTCTTTATTAACCAATGGCAACAACATATTCACAGAACACAGAAAGACCATCCCATAGCAATACATAGAATAAGTAAATCTTAAAAACAAACAAACAAAAAACAACCTATTTTAAATTGTCTAATTTCATGAAGGACACGAACTAAAAAGTTAGTAAGAGAAAAACAGTAAAATTTTAAAAGGCAAGACACCCAGGCATGGTGGTGCTTGCTTTCGATCCCAGCACGCAGGAGGCAGAGGCAGGCAGAGCTCTTAGGAGTTTGAGGCCAGCCTGGTCTACAAAGTGAGTTCCGGGCAAGCAAGGACTACATGGAGAGACTCTACCTCAAAACTCAAGCAAGCAAACCAATAGCCTAAGAGGTAGGGAGGGTGGGGCCGGGTTGGGAGTGGAGGGGGGCTACCATTAAAGAATCTGCCAGGACCTGAGTCTGGAACCCCAGTACCCACAAGAAAGCCACATGCCACAACTGTAAGCCCAGCACTACAAATGCAATACTTCTAAATAGGGAGGCTGGGGAAACTGAGTCAGGCAGAAATCATAGCGCTTGTTAGAAACCAGCTGAATCTGAGCTCCAGGTTCAGTTAAAGACCCTCAAAGAAATAAAGTGCAGAGTAAATGAGAAAGACACTCATTCTTGGTCTATGGTCTGTACCCACACATGCACACATGTGCACACATGCAAACACATACACAACACACCCAACTAGAGGAGAAACACACTCAGAACAGAAACTGAGTCAAAAACTAGTTACAAATTCCAGACGAAGTTATCAAAGCTAAAAGTTTCCTCTTTGAAACAACTAATATAGCTCAGAAAACTCTGCCAAAATTAAACATAAAAAGTAGTAAAGAGTAGGGGCTGGAGAGATGGCCCAGTGGCTAAAAGCACTGACTGCTCTTCCAGAGGACCCAGGTTCAATCCCCAGCCACGGTGGCTCACAACCATCTGTTAAGTCCAGTTCTGAGGAATTTGACACCCTCGTCTGGTCTTTTTGGGCACTGCATGCATGTGGTGCATAGATGTACATGCAGTAAATTACCCATACGTGTAAAATAAAATAAAGATACAGTTTTTAAAAAGAGAACCAGGTAAAAACAATTTTATGAGTAAAAGGGGACTTTTCTCAGGTATTAGAGATGATTTAGTAGTAATAAGAGTTCCGGGCACAATTGTGCTCACCTGAAGGTGGAAGCAAGGAATGTCACTTCAGTCAAGAAACAGGCCACATAACACACTCACTTCCTCCATAGTCTCTGTCTGTCTGTCTGTCTGTCTCCCAACAAAGCGATGATAATATGATGGCATTATGAGCTCTTTATGCCTACATGTATGAAATGAGGGAAAGTGAAATTCCTGGGAAGAGGACGGGGTGCCTAGCAACACAGACTTAAGTAGAAAAAAAAATCTTATAATACTACAACCGCAGAAGACATCCAGTAAGTATTTTAAAAATCTCCCTTCAAAGAAACTCCAAACCCCATTAGTTTTACTTGGAAAGTTTATCAGACATCTAAGGAGCAAGAACTGTCCTAACACAAACTACCCCAGAGTGTACACAAGGAAAGAACAGGAGCACTTTCTGTGAGATTAAAACCTTCTAAAGTTTAGCAGACAGTAGGCACCAGGGAAATATCCAGTCTGATTTAGTTCATTTAGGAACATATGTGCAAAAGCTCTAAACAAAACATTACCAAACAAAATCCATCAAGCGAACAGATGGCGACCAAGTAGGGCTTAGCCCAGGAATGCTTTCAACATGTGAAAAGTCACTTGGGTAAAGTCACTGCACTATGAGTTTTGGTTTAACTGGACACTCAGACTCCCAAGAACTCTACACGTCTTTTTTGGTACCATTCTCCTCAGAAGAGATATATACACAAGATACATATTCTATAATACACGTGTTCATAGCTATCCTTTGCTATTTTTACTTTGGCTTTCCTAATTGTTGTTGAATTGAAAAGGAGACAATAGTCACATCAGGTGAGTGTGGACATCTCAGCCAAAGGATTTATCTTCAGAAAAGCTCCATCCCACAGTGCAAGAGGCGCAGCCCCTAGGTGCTTGGGAAAGCCCAAAGTTCTGGTTCCTCACTAGATAGTCCCAGTTTGTTTATGGTTCATTTGCCAATCAGAGTTTATGTTTTTAACCAAAAGCAAGTTTGCCTAGCAACAAAGCTGACAAACCGTATTATCGAATTGCTAGGTAACAAATGAGATGAGACTGGGCATAGAGTTCCACTGGTTGAGAGGTTGCCTAGCACAAAGCCTTGGGGGTGGCCCCCAGCATAAACCAGGCATGGTGGTGCGCAGCCGCAATCCTAGGTCCTGTCCTTAATGATGCAGAAAGCCATCAATCTGATTCCACAATTTGTGTGTGTGTCAAAAATAAACCTTGAGCAACCTGTGATTAGAAGAAAATGTCACCAGTGTCACAGGGAGCCCTTTGGCAAACCTCGTGGTGAACTACTAAAAGCATTTAAGACTAACGGTCAAGTGGTTATTAAAAATTGTACTGGAGGATCTAGGCGGTGTAGTGAGGGAAGAAATGAAATGTATGGTGCAAAGACTGAAAAGGAAGAAATAAGATTAGTACAAGGCAAAGATGATATGCTATCCAAATAAAAACTCAGTTGGGGAAACTTGCAGGTAGATAAGAAGTAAGAGTTATTTTATCATTAAAAGGAGAATTGGTGAGATGGCTCAGCAGGAAGAGACATCATCAAATGAACCACGAGAGTTGGATCTCTAAAACTCATAGTGGACAGAGAGAACTGACTCCTGCAAATTGGCCTCTGACCTCTGCATGCACACTATGGCATGTGTGCCCATCACACACAAACACACATGTGCACACATGTCTACGCTAAATAATAAATAAAATGTAATTAAAAATAAGGGTCTCACGTGTTTGTTTTAGATATAAAAATAGGCTCTAACTTCAGGACAAAATATTTAATATATTGTGTTTTATCATTAAAAGTCTTAAGTGCCATACTCTCTTAAACCCTCTTGCTCCGTTTTAACACAGGGTCTGACTATGTAGTCCAGGCTTGCCTGCAACTTGCTATGTAGCTTAGGTTGGATTTAAACTCCAGATCTTTTGCTTCAGACTTCTGAGTATTGAGACTGCATGCATGCGACACCTTGGCTGGCTGGTGGAACCTATGATTGTGTCAGCATGGAAGTATACACAGGTGTTCAGAGCTGTAGTTGAAAAGACCAAGCAGACTCTATAACAGGCTGCTCAGTCTTCTCTCAGAGATCAGGCCTCAATTTCAGTTTCTTGAGACTTGAGCAAGCAGTTTCTGGGAGGGCCATGAACAAAAAACATAGTCCTTCCATTAGTTCCCTTTCTGCACATACTCTGACCTCTCAAGGTTCAGCCAGTTGTTTACTGTCTGGGACCTCTCACCAACTTAGAACTATGTGCATGGGTCAATGTGAATGTGCGAGTCTAGCCAGCCTCCATGGCAGCTCAAGGACAAAGCCTGGGACTTGTCCAGGCCTGCCCAAAAATGGTAACTGTAACACCCAACCAGTAAATTCAGAGGTTACGTACCCTTACCCAGTCATATTACGCCAAGGCTTGTACCGCCCTATTTGTGGTTTTTCCCTTTAAAAACCCCTCACCCTGAAAGCTCAGGGTCCTCCTCCTCCACCCACTGTGTCAGATGTTGGACATGGACCAAGGTCGGGCTTGCTTGTTATCAATAAACCCCTGTGTTTTGCATCAGATATCGGCTCTCTGGTGGTCTTGCTCTGGGGTCTCGAGACACAGGCACTACATAGTCAGACTGTGTTGTATTCAGAGGAGTTTTGGAACATACATGGAAATAAATCCCTTGTCTGTCTTTTGGCTGAGATCAAGTGCAGAAATTTTTACAGAGACATTTTAATGTTATAATTAAAATTATTGATATTTTTCTTTGTCATTTGTTTTTCCTTTCAAAAGCAAAGTAGCTTCAAAAGGCTAACATTTGCTTAAATATGAACTAGAATTATTGTCTTTTACTTGAAGGATGTCTATGGTTTCCTGATGGTGAGATTTAATTAGATTTTGGAGACAGAGCTTTTAAGAATAAAAACCTATTAGGAAAATTTACAAGCTAAGACTTTATACATCTGACTCATCTAAAAAAATAATGTCAGTGGTTACATAATGCAAGGAAGAGCCTCCTGGATGAGGAGAGAAAACACTTGGATTCTCACGCACAGTGTATTCCCCAAAGAACTGCAGGGTATCAGTAGAATGAGAAAGGCAGGTAGAATCCTTTCTGAGACCCTTTATGGTCTTGAAATGTGTCCATATTGTTTACATCCAAATCAAACAGGTGAAAAGTGGCATAGAAAGAAGATGAACCAGTGTGGTGGTTTGAACGAGAATGGCCCCATAGGCTCGTATATTTGAATGTTTGGTTCCCAGTTGGTAGAACTGTTTAGGAAGGATTAGGAGGTGTGGCCTTGTTGAAGGAGGTGTGTCACTAGGGGCTTTGAGGTTTCAAGAGCCCACAACAGACCTAGTCTCTGTGTCTCTGTCTCTGTCTCTTTCTACCTGCTGCCTGCAGATAAAATTTAAGCTCTCAGTTACTGCTCCAGCACCATGCCTGCCTGCCTGCCACCATGCTCCCTGCCGTGGAGGTCATGGACTCACCTTCTGAAACTCTAAGCAAGCTCCAATTAAATGCCTTTTAAAAAAAATAAATAAATAAGTTGCTTCATTCATGGTGTCTCTTCACAGAAGTAGAAAAGTAACTAAGACAACCAGCCTCTCCCCTCTGAGCACTCTGGTCCCTCCTGGTCTGGCTTGTATTGTCTGAGGCTAATGGGGTTTTCCTAAGTGTCTTAACTACCTCACTGACCACTCACACTCGGCTAAGGTGAATGAACAAATTCATTTTAAAAAGTAATACTTTTCTATGTGTCTTGCCCAATGTTGACAATAGAGCTCAGGATCTCAAGTGAGTTATACAATTGACAAATTAATCAAAATGCTAGCTTTTCATCCACTAAATTAAAAGAGATTATCAAAGTTTTTTTTCCAGTTCAATATGAAGTATCTAATTATATGCTATCCCTGGAATCTTTACACACATAAATAATGGAAAATTTCCACTCAACAAATCTGTGCCATTCAACATTAATGCCATACTAAAGTTGAGAATACAGAGGGGAGAAGAAAATTGTTCCACCCTGTGCTTAATTAGTCGCACAGCTTACAAAGAAAAGAAAATATCTGTATTAAAACAAACATTATAGAGAATGCAACTGCTTGCTATTTCCATCAAAATGAAGTGGGGGTGGAGGACAAAGAGTTTTAAAACATGCTGACTTACCTCACATAATCAATTTGAGACAGCTTGTGCACTTTTCTCCTTGACAATCTTTTTGACTCACACAGGATAATTTGCCCCGAAGGGTAGATTACTATTCCTTTTTGATGTGTATTTTCATGCGTGTGTGTACACATATTCATGTGTGAAGGTGCATGTCTGCAGAGGTCAGAGGACAGTCTGAGCATTGGTACTTCCCTTCTACTTTCTTTGAGGCAGGTTTCCTCTATTTTTGTGTCTCTGCATTGATTTATTTTGCCCAGCATGGCGCTCTTCAGCTCCTTGTTTAGAAGTGATTTCTAATTTTATTTCTTTGAGAATTTCATACTTGTATAAATATATCTTGGTCACATTCACTCCTCACTCCCTCCAGGAAACTGTCATCACATCTCCCTCCCAACTTCGTGTCCCCCTTTTATAATTTGTGTGTACTTCTAACCCGACCTGCTGAGTCTAATGGGTCCTGCCCATATGCACACGGTCACGAGGCCATCCACCGAGGCAGGGGGAACTCACCAGTGGCTATACTCCTGACCAAAAATGACCCTCTTTCCTCCAGTTATCATCAGTTGCCAATAGTTCATCAGGTAGGACCTCATGAGTCTTTCCTCCTCCACAAGGAATTTTTAAAAAATAATTTATGTGCATTGGCATGAAGATGTCAGATCCCAGGGAACTGGAGTTACAGACAGTTGTTAACTGCCATGTGGTGCTGGGAATTGAACCTGGGTCCTCTGGAAAAGCAGCCAGTGCTCTGAACTGCTGAGCCATCTCTCCAGCCCCCCCTGTGCTGGAACTTGAACTGTTTTGATTTCATGCAGGTCTCATGTAGGTACCCACAGCTGCTTTGAGTTCATGTGTGACAGAGGGACAGCATTTCCAGAACTTTTCCTCATCCTTAGGAGGATCCTTACATTCTTTCTACCCCCCTTTTCCACAATATTCTGAGTCCTGTGTGTGTGTGGTTGGAGACAGATAATGTCCCGTTTAGGGCTGAGCATGCACAGTTGCTTATACTCAGCACTTTAAACAGTAATACATCTCTGCATTAATCACTACCCACTCCAAGAAGTGACCAAGGTTACTCCCATAGAATTGCTATTGTTAGATCTTGCCTGGCAGCTCATTATTGTAGCATGCAGAGTCCAGCAAGGGATAAAAACATTGATGAAGCAGGGGCTCTCTTCTCTGACTCTGCAGCTATCTAGTGTGAGTGAGCGTCCAGGGGAAGTCGCCTGTCCCCGTAAGAATGCTGGGCTTTATGAACACATACCACAGTGGCTGGGCCAGCTTTTTTGTGGATTCTGGGGATCTGACTCAAGTCATCAAGGGCTTTTGCCTGCTGAGCCATTTCCCACCCCCTTAAATAACATTCCTGGTGGAGGAAAGCAGAGAATGAATTAATTACTAATTGCAGGATGAAGAGAATGAAGCTTGCCCATAATTTTGATGGCCTAGGACACATTTTAGAAAATGTGTTTATATCCTATATAAATAAGCCTGCTGTTTCTATAATTTAATATGCATCAGAAATCATGTCTCTTGAAAATGGCTATTTTAAAGCATACAAATATAAAACATTTCCCAGTTTTTGCATGGTGTGGCTGGTGTTCATCTTCAAATGCAAATAAAAGCAGAATAAAGGAAGTAATGTGAAATTATCAAATAAAAGAGAAAGTCTTCTAAGAATATCCTCTAGAAACAGTATGTTTACACACGGTGGGAGGGTAAAACTAGAAAGTGAACATTGACTTCCTTGTGAGAAATTCAGAGCAGCCATTACCCCTGATATTTCCTCAGTGTGGTTTTTCTCTTTGTGTATGTGTTCATGTTCGCACATGCATGGGGAGGCCAGAAGTTGACATTAGGTATGTTTAATTGCTAATATATATATATGTATATGTATATGTGTGTGTATATGTATATATAGTGTGTGTGTGTTGTTGTTTTCCTGATCAGGCATGTATGGAGGTGAGACAGAAGTCAACTCACAGTCTCTTTCTCCAGCATCCTCTGTGTTATTTTCTGAGACAGGCTGTCTTACCAAGCCTAGACTGCTACATTAGCCAGACTGGCTGGCCAGAGAATGGTCCACATTTTTCAATCCCCAAGTGCTAGGGTTACAGGTTTACACTCCCACATTTGGCTTTTATGTGGGTGCTGAGGATCTGAAGCCATGTCCTCCTGTTTGCATACCAAGCATTGGACCCACTGAACCATCTTCCAAGTTTCCCAACTTGAGAAACCTGAACTTGGTCCTCATCCATTCAACAGGACTAGCTGGCCAGCAAGCCTCAGGGGTTTTTGTCTCTGCCTCTATCACTGAGACCATAGGTGGGTGCTGAGGATTGAACTCGGGACCTCAGGCTTACATGGCAAGCGCTTTACCAATTAAGCCATTTCCTCAGCCCTTGTTAGTTTAATTCTGAATTAGGCCTGGTTGGTTTACTTTCCAAGGCTCGCGATCTAAGATTATTTAGTATTTTAGAAATGCACTGGGGAAAACAATAATTTAAAAGTCTTAGGAATCGCCAGGCATTGTGGTTTCATACCTTTAATTCCAGCACTTGGTAGGCAGAGGCAGGCAAATCTCTGAGTTTGAGGCCAGTCTGTTCTACAAAGTGAGTTCCAGGATGGACAGGACTACACAGAGAAATCCCATCTCAAAAAAAACACACACAAAAAAAAGTGCTGTCGGATGGTCTGTATGTCAAATTGCTCTGATTGGTCAATAAATAAAACACTGATTGGCCAATGGCCAGGCAGGAAGTAGGTGGGACAAGGAGAGAGAATTCTGGGAAGCGGAAGGCTGAGGCAGAGAGACCCTGCCAGTCACCGCCATGACCAGCAGCATGTGAAGATGCCAGTAAGCCACCAGCCACGTGGCAAGGTATAGATTTATGGAAATGGATTAATTTGAGCTATAAGAACAGTTAGCAAGAAGCCTGCCACAGCCATACAGTTTGTAAGCAATATAAGTCTCTGTGTTTACTTGGTTGGGTCTGAGTGGCTGTGGGACTGGCGGGTGACAAAGATTTGCCCTGACTGTGGGCAAGGCAGGAAAACTCTAGCTACAAAAAAGTCTTAGGACAAAAAAATCCCCTTGACTAGGAAGGGACAGTATGTATCCATTAGAGATGAGACAAAAAACATTTCCAGTTTTATCTTTTAATCAAAGACTAACAATGATTAGTATTTGGTTATATGTGTCCCTCTCCTGATCAATTAATTCACAACCTCTACTTTTAGGAAAAATTGTAATGTGAGTGAAATTTGCACAAGTTACTAATTATGATCAAGTACAGATCTCCATTGGAGCAGCACAGTGGTGCACACACTGGGCTTGCTGACTGTTGACACCCCCTTATAGGAGGGGCTGGAAGCGGTCACTGAACTCTCAGCTGGGTATCCAGCCACCCCAATCAGTTTTATGCAATTCTACCCTAACTGCACTTGGCCTCAGGTCTCTGGAAAGGGCTAGAGCATACAGGCTGGGGAAGGGTAGGGAAGGGGCTCCATCTCTGCAGCCATGGGGCAGTCACCATCCACGTTGAGTGCAGAATTTCCAGTGAGGAAGCTTTAAGGTCACCCACGTTCCTGCCTCTAACCTTCATCCATTGTTCTGTCGGTGAGCCTAATGAACTGTCTTCCCACGGTGAACTTGAATGGACCAAACTGGTTTGTCACTGGAACTGTAGGAAGCCAGGAGGGCCTGCTTAGTTCCCCACAGGGAGACAATTCCCCAAACACATGCGCAACAGAATCTTCATATTTTTAATCATTAAAATGAAATCCCTCTGGATTCTAGTGCTAGAAATTACTGAATATTGCTAAGAAAACCTGAATAAATACACAGGTGTGCTATGTTGGTGGACTGAAAGTCATTGCTAAAATGTAAATTCTCTCCAAGTTAGTCTCTAGATTTAATGTAATTCCAATCAGAATGTCAACTTGGTTTTTGTTTAGAAATTGATCATTCCAGTGTGTGTGAAAAAGCAGACTACCTAGATAGTAAAACTCATTTTGAAAAGTACTGTTCCGGCCGGGCGGTGGTGGCGCACGCCTTTAATTCCAGCACTCGGGAGGCAGAGGCAGGCGGATCTCTGTGAGTTCGAGGCCAGCCTGGTCTCCAAAGTGAGTTCCAGGAAAGGCGCAAAGCTACACAGAGAAACCCTGTCTCGAAAAACCAAAAAAAAAAAAAAAAAAAAGAAAAGTACTGTTCCTATGGCGATCATCTGTGAGCTCCCTACTACCATGCTGCTGGTGGATCCAAACAGCAAGTCTTTCCTGCTACAGAGCACAGATTCCTCTGCTGTAGCAAATGGTAAGATACCTGTTGTTTTCTTTTTCTTTCTTTTTTTTTTTTTTTGAGACAGGGTTTCTCTCTGTAGCTTTGGAGTCTTTCCTGGAACTCACTCTGTAGCCCAGGCTGGCCTCGAACTCAGAGATCCACATGTCTCTGTCTCCCAGTGCTGGGATTAAAGGCATGCGCCACCACCGCCAGGCACCTGTTTTTTTTTTTTTTTTTTTGGTTTTTCGAGCTGGGTTTCTCTGTGTAGCTTTGAGCCTTTCCTGGAACTCACTTTGTAGCCCAGGCTGGCCTCTGGCTGCCTCCTGAGATCCGCCTGCCTCTGCCAGCTGGGATTAAAGGCGTGCGCCACTACTCTTAACTCTTTTAATCCGCTAAACATAATTTATTTCTCATCAGGTTGACACAAACATAATCCTAACACATTAAAATTCACAGTTCAAAGCAGGGGTTCACTATGTAGTTGTGGCTAGTCTGCAGTACACTCTGTTGTCAAGGTTGGCTTAGAACCCTGAAATCTTCCTGCCTCATCTTCCTGAACATTGAGATTACAGGTCTGCCACCAGGCCCCGCTTAAAACTCAGCACTTTAAATAAAGGTGTAGTTTCCTTTAGCAGATCCTGGGAACCGATGACTTAACTTCCGTTCTAACATTTTTATCTTGTATAATGTTACATGGTGGAGTGTGCAGTCTATAGTCTTTGTGATGAGCTTTTTTCACTTTTTAAGATTCATCCATGCAAGTGTCCCCAGTCTGTATTTGTGGTGGCTTTACGTGTTAACTTGCCTAGGACTAACTTCATTTCCCAGAATTCTCTTTGTGTGCTTCCAATCAGGGTGTGAGATCTGAAGAGTGACACAGCAGTTCTTTTGTTCTTTCCACTGGACTTTTCTAACTCACATGTGCTGATTCATCCTGATGATGTGGGGCAGCAGCACCTTTCTTTGCTCCTCCTTCAGCATCTGTGATTGTTTACCAACACACTTCCAAAGGCAATGGCAAAAGGCCTCAGTATTGCCACAGGATACAAGGCCGGAGACACAGGAAGTACCGTTCATCAGAATCCCTCTTCATGGTGCCGGCTGGTCTTGGCTGTCTTCTTTGGATCTCTGCCTTTCCTTCCTAGCTGCTACCCCAGGGACTTCTAACACTGGATGCCAGGACAACAGAACCTGCCCAACAATCCAACGAGTGCAATGTCAGACCCTTATATACAAGTGTGTGCGTGTGCACACACACGGCACACATGCTTGTAACTCTCCCAGCAGCTTTGTCCCTCTGCCTGAACTTGGACACAGCCTGTTATTCTAGATTTATACTATATAAATACATAATTTATTTATTATTCCCTAGCTGAAAGGCTTTCAGTTGTTTTCAGTTTGGGACAATGAATAAAGTTCTCTTGAATGGTCACATACAGATCTTTGTATGGATATATTAATTTAAAATATGTTATCCTAGGAAACAGCTAACAGTTAAGTGTAATTACTTCAGAAGTGGGAAGTGTTGCTAAAAGTATCTGATGTTGGTATTTTACCTTTTAGGCCTTTGTGACTATAAATTTTAAAAATACTAAATTTCATAGATGCATATGAATTATATCTCAATTAAAAATGTATATTGTGAAGCCGGGCGGTGGTGGCGCACGCCTTTAATCCCAGCACTCGGGAGGCAGAGGCAGGCGGATCTCTGTGAGTTAGAGGCCAGCCTGGGCTACCAAGTGAGTTCCAGGACAGGCGCAAAGCTACACAGAGAAACCCTGTCTCGAAAAAACAAAAACAAAAAAAACAAAACAAAACAAAAAAATGTATACTGTGTGTGTGTGAGTGTGGACGCTTTGTGGCACAGCATGCATGTGGATGTCAGAGGACAGCTTGGGTGAGTCTCTCCTCTATGTGGGTGCAAGGCCTGGTGGTAAGCACCTTCCCCACTGAGCCATCTTGCCATCCCTGTATCTCAAACTAAAAAGCAGATGAGAGGCTGGAGAGATGGCTCACTGGTTAAGAGCACTGGCTGCTCTTCCAAAGGACCCAGGTTCAATTCCCAGCAGTCACAAGGCAACTCTCAACTGTCGGTTGCTCCAGTTCCTTCTGGCATCTGTGAGTACCAAGCACATGCATGGTAAACAAATATACAAAGAGGCAAAATATTCACACACACAAAATAATTAAAAAATAAAAGCAAATAATACTAAGTAAAATGCTAAAGCTCTATCAATTTATAATCTAATATCAAATTTTATTCACCTTTTTTCTTACAATATGCTGTCATTCAAAATATACCTCATCAGTAATTCATGCACACAATAGGCACTCTATAGATTTTTTTTAATAATTAAGTATATTTTTTAGAATGACTAAAAATCCTGATGTAAAATCCCAATAGGGAAGTGCATAATTCCATTGTAGACAAAATATATAACTTTACAATAAACATTTTTATAAGAATTTGCCCGAAAGAGGGAAGACTTAAACTTGAACATCAAAAACAAATGTGAAAAGCAAGATGAAACCTAACACTAGACTACTCAGACGCCCCCTGAGTAGGTGGTGCTCACGGGCCAAGGGCTGCCTGCACCCTGTGCGCCCTCAATGCCAACTGAGACTCAGCTAAGAAAGTAAACGCGTACTCCTCAGTGAACATGCTGCATGAGCCGATGCAATGGCTGGGAAGGCTTCAGCTACACCCTTACCTCAACACCAGAACAGGTCAGATATACCTTTTATTTTCAAACTGAAAAACAATGCTTTACATCTCAAGCAGCAAGCACGAAGTCACTTTTCTAGAAGGTAAACACTTCGAAAAAGAGCTCCAGAACCTTCATTTGAACTTAAAGCAGCTTTTTTCAAAGCCCCTGATGCTCTCCAGCCAAGCCCACTGTGACCACACATGAAGGCAAGCAGCTTATACTTTGTAACTTACTCAAACCTGAAAAGTTAGAAGAAAAAGTTAAAACTAACCAAATGCCTAGAGAAGTAACTTTGCAAATGCATAAATATGAACAAATATTCTATGGCTAAAAGATGTCTACTATTTTTCAAAAATCACAGACTTCTATAAATATTTAAATATATGAACTACATCAATACAGAGAACTATACTTAAAATAGTAAGTCAAAAAAACAAAATATAAAATATAAAATTATTATAACCATGTAAGAGTAAATATAATACACAACAAAAAACAAGGTAGATTTAGACTGATAGAACTAAATAATGTTTTGTTTTTTGAGACAGGGTTTCTCTGTGTAGCCCTGGCTGTCCTAGAACTCACTCTGCAGACCAGGCTGGCCTTGAACTCAGAGATCCACCTGCCTCTGCCTCCCAAGTGCTGGGATTAAAGCCATGCACCACAAGACCGACTTAAATTCAAATATTTAGAGACTTTTCTTTGTTGCTTAAGATTATAACAAAAGAAAAAAATAGGGTATTTTAGATAAAACTATACTCTTAAACAATAAATACTGAACTCTATGTGAACTCCTAAAACCAGAGATTTTAAACACCATGAACTCTACATTTCAAGTGTCTCTTAAGGTAGCTGCATTTGCTAATCTTCATTTTATAAAAGGGAGTGGGCAATGTGTACACTGATAGCTGCCCCTCTTAAATATTACAAATTTTAAGCACTAACGAACTAAGAAAAAAAATTGCATGCTAACAAACCCGTTTACTTGTTCTGTTTCACTTCTACAAAAAGCCACAGACAGGTTTTAAAAAACTAACTCTATATACATATTTTACATGACATAGATTTATGCTATAAATATTTAGAGAATGGCTTTTGTGTAATTGTTTATGTCCATATATATCTTATTAGTGTAGTTGTAAGGTATGCAAATACAATCTCAGATTTGTTATGGAAAATTATTTCTACAAGATTTAGAAAATGATTAATTTCTTGGATAAAACATAGCATATTTAGAAGTCCGAAAGCCAAGCAAATCCCTTATTTCATTTCGGAATTTCGACAGATCTTGGCGCAGTTCATTGAGATTCTCCACGGTTGCCTGGTCTGTGCTCTGCATCTTCTGTCGCATGGACGTCAGGTAACGATGCACCAGACAGCACATCACCTTCTGGTAGTTCTCATCTCTCTTTTGTTTCAAGTTTCTCCACTCCTTCAAAACAAGCAGTCCCGTGGTAAGAACGACAGCAGAACAATGTACGTGTAAGAAAACATGTATACACACTCATATATACATATGGATTTGCAGAACTGAGGAGTGTGCTGAGGGCCACATGTATGCTAGGCAAATGTCTACCATCAAGGCATTCTCTAGCCTCAGAGACAATATTTAAATGAGGTAAATTTTAAATATACTCACAAATGCACACTTTCAATGCATTTAGAGGACAGTTTTCTTTGGTAAAAATCATAGTCAGTACATGTTTAACAATATAGCCTGTGTATCTGTTTCATTCACTCTCCTTTAGGCCAATTTTATTGAAAAAGTTTAGTAATGCCCAGTCTACAACAGAGAGTCATAAACTACCACCCCAAGCCCACTTTCTGTCTTTCTTACCTTGTGAGCTAAGAATGGTTTTACAGATGAATATCTATAATCAATTTTATAATGGACAACTTGATTTTTAACTCTAATTAAGCAAAGTTTTAATCCTATTACAGGGAATTCTGTTTTCCCTAGTAACTTATTACAGTAACTGTTATTTATTGTTATATTTTTAATTTCATTTGTAAGTTTTTTGGAAATTTTTTCTTTTATATAACTTCTTAGATGGTGTTTTTTGTTTTGTTTGGCTTTCAAAGTATAAAATATTTACTGTCTGGTCTTTTAGGAAACTTACCAATCCTTGATTTATAAGCAGCATGCACTGAATAAGAAATATACTGAGTAACTTTCAAGACCTAAAAATGCTATGAATTAATTGTTGTTCTTTAAATCTATAATGAATGACTATGGGATAAGAGTTCATGTGCTAGGGAAACTTGAAAACTAAGAAAAGAACCAAAACCAACCTTAAAATTCTTAGCTTTATTTCTTATTCTCAATTATTCATTGAATTTTTATATTAGATACTATAGCATGCGTTAGGGGCACAGTAGAAAACACCTCAGGATAGCCTTATCAAACCTTCATATTTGTGCTTAAAGAAACATCTGTTGTTTTTAACAGAATCTCAAATATTTGATTTTACCAAAGAAGACTCAGAAGCCAGATGCTGGGGTGAAACCCTGCTAGCTCAGAGAGGCAGGGAAAGCACCCAGATGACCTTCCTCCTCAGCTGACATCCCAGAAGCCTCCCACCTTCTCCTACACAGTCTCAAACAGAACACCCTCCCTTTTACTTCCTGTGTGTTCCTCTATCCACCCTCCTGATTCCCTCTTACTCTCTACGGTTTTTTCTTAATCATCCTATGCTTGTTTCCTGTCAACTGGCTTGCTCTGCCTCTTGACCTATGGTTAACCTTATTTAATCGTATTTACAATGTTCAAGCAGAAAGCTCTTGGAATTAAGGTATATGCCAGGGCTGAGGCACACCACAACTAGAAACAGGTTTTCCAGCAAATAATGCAATCTCTCAGGGTCACAGTGTGATCAAATATCCTGCAACAAACATCTAAGCTAGGCATGGTGGCACACACCCATCCTCCCAGCCCACGGTAGGCAGACAGAGGAGGACTGCTGCAAACTGAAGCCAGCCTGGTCTACACAGCAGATTCCATGGCAGCTATGTCTATGTAAATAGTGAGACTCCATCTCAAAAAAAAGACCTAAAAGTGCAATTAGCAACTGTAAAACTGTGGTGCAATTCAAACCTCTAATTTCTCACCTTTAAACTGTTCTGCCGTTTGACCTTGCCTTTCGACGTGTGAGAGCAAACCCACTTACTGAGGCTACTGATCATGTAGCAGATAGTCTTTGGTGAAGGAATAATGTTGAAAGGAGGGGGTAGTGTACACTTGTCATCAAAGTAGCTAAGCCATAGCTTTGCTCGAGCAAACTTCCACTCTTTATCCTCATGATTCTGTGAGGCAGTAAAAAGCAGGACAGAAGAAGAACACACACACAAACATGAATGCATATTGGCAGGTTTGGGGAGATATTGATTAAAACTGTCTAAACGTCATCACACTTTACATATAAAAAACTGGTCAAAGATGTGCAATTATTAAACATTATATTTTAAAATCTGTGTTTAATTTAAAAATATTATTCCTCAATTATGTAATCTTCAGTTATTTGATTTCATATATCTCATATGATTTGGAGAGAATATAAGTCTTTGAAAGAACACTTACTGCTATCAACTGAAAGCTTTTGTGAAGCATGGCCACTAGCAGCTTTGTAAGCACAATAACAACCACGACGTTGTAAGTTCCAACGATCACGGCTCCAACAAAGGACTGCAGCTCTTCTCCATAGCTAAACCTTGTGACAAAGATGGCCACGTGTGCTAAGGAGAAGATGTACCAGAACAAAGCAAAGCAGGTGCCAATGAACCTGGAAGGGCAAGAACATTGTGGTTAAAAAGGAAATTAATTAGCAAGAACAGAGATAATGCATTTATATAAAATTATACATAAGAGCCATTAATAATTCTTGTATAATACATTATAAAATAATTTTATTGTTTGATTTTTATTTTCACAGTACGTACAGTCATATTTTAAATGTTATTTTTGTTTTATGTGTGTGTGCATGAGTGTATGTGTGTGCATCACATGCATGCAGGAGGCCACAGAGGTCAGAAGAGGGCACCAGATCCCCTGGAACTGGAGTTATAGTTGTGACCATCAGGTGGGTGCTGGAAACCAAACCCAGGTCCTCTACAAGAACAGTAAGTACTCTTAACCACAGAGTCATCTTTCCAGACCCTAAAGTCTTATTTTAAATGAGGAAACACATTCAAAAATATTATTCCTAGTTAATTTTTTTGTGTCCTTTCCAGTCTCAACACAGCAGTCCATGAGGTATCTAGTTATATTGTGTCGGTTCTTTGCTTCAACCTTTAGATAATTCTAAATTGCAAAAGCCCCAAATCAGACAGCATGGTCCTACATGCTCATCCCTTTATCCATTTATCCTGGCCTGCCCAGAAATCTTAGTCTTTAAATGAGAGGACACACAAA
This sequence comes from Peromyscus leucopus, assembly GCF_004664715.2. Lineage (NCBI taxonomy): Eukaryota > Metazoa > Chordata > Mammalia > Rodentia > Cricetidae > Peromyscus > Peromyscus leucopus. Next base: position 84,101,708 of record NC_051069.1, read on the forward strand.
GTACCTAAAGAATTGTGGCACATCATACAAACACAACAAATGTGCAGTGCATACTCCTCTGTATTTTATTAAGATGAGGAGAGTAAGATTGGGGATGTAGCTTTGGTGGTTAGCACTTGCTAAGCACACACAGAACCCTGGCTTAGATCCCCAGCACTGGAAAAGGAACCTGAGGGCAGGTGTTCTGTCTACTTTATAGTGGCGGTACCATTCTTTATGACCCACTGCGGTACTGGCCCTTGAGTTCGAATGATTCTCAATTCTAGTGACCTCTCAAGAACATGAATGAATGCTCTGGGTTGTACCAGCGACCAACAGTTGCTACAGGTATTTAATAGTTTGGGGGCAGAGATGCAGAACATTCTAATATATGGGATGGATAAAAGAATTTTCCAAAGTGCTAAGAGTGTAAATTTGTCAAGAGTTCTGTTCAGATATATTTCAGTAGAGAAGAAACATGTAATGACTTGGATCTACTACTGAAAATCCTTTAGGTAAAGATGATGAAAAATGAACATTTGTTAAAGCTTGCAGACATTTAAAGAAGATTTTTTTAAAGAACAACTGGAGCTCCATTCGTGTAATGACTAACCCATACAGAACTTAGGAGCAGGAAGTCCATCTGGTAAAACCTGAGGAGACTCACGAGTGGAAGGTGTCATTGCTTTGTTGTTCACAGAAGATGCCAACACAGTCCTTCTGCTCTTTGGGGGTGTAGCCCTTGTCATAGAGTTGTGTCAGTCCAATTGTGAAGGAGAACAGAACAAGAAGGAACATCCCCAGAAATTTCCCAAAATCTTGTAACATCTGTCCCATGGAAATCTGTGGACATATCACATAGTGTACATTAAAACTGTTGGGGAAATTACATATTAAATATGAAATTACCCAGCAATAAAAGGAAGGCTAACACACAAGCCACAAGTCATGCTCATTATTTCACCTGGCTGACATATTTCAGTGTGTTAAGAATATTAAAACACCAGCTGTAGGAAAACAAAAAAACAAAACAAAACAAAACCAACAAACCCAGCTATCTACCAAAAAAGGCCATTCTAACCAAACCAGCACTGTGAGTGTGTGATGCACAGTCCTTGCCAGATAAGATCTTCAAAGGTTATTATTACTGTGTAGGGAGAACAGATACATGGAGATTTCCCCCCTACTTTTAGTATTTATTATAATTATTTTGGTTGTTGCTGAGACACAGACTACCCCATGTTCAATATTGCCATAGGACGCACACTCTTCCTGCCTCAGCTTCCCACACACTAGGATCATGCAAGTATCACTATTGCTGACAATATGGAGATTGTTTAAAGGCCAGTTGGCAGGGGTAAAAGAAAGAATTCTCTGAAAAACCTAAGGGAAAATAAATGCTTATATTTATGTGGCTTCTTAAAGTTTACAAATATTAAATCATTTCAAAATGAAGCATTTTATCTGATTTTGTAACTAATTCTCAACTAACTCCTGAAGAACAGTATCAGCATCTTGGACTATCCTAATTTCTTCCCAAGAGTGAACATCCTTCCCTCACTTTTGTAAGACAGTATTATGTGTGCAAGCCATTCTAGTAGCAAGAGTTAATAATGACTATCTTTATACATTAGCATGGGGCAATGAGAAGTTTTATTCAAGCCTAATTTTATTTTCTTTCATACTCCTCCAATGTCTGAGGATTACATAGTTGTTTTTTTGTTTTGTTGGGTCTTTTGTTTTGAGTTTTTTTGTTTGTTTGTTTGTTTGTTTTTTGAGACAGGGTATCTCTGTATAGCTTTGGCGCCTTTCCTGGAACTCACTCTGTAGCCCAGGCTGGCCTCGAATTCACAGAGATCCACCTGCCTGTGTCTCCCAAGTGCTGGGATTAAAGATGTGTGCCACCACTGCCCAGCCCAGATTACATAGTTTTAATAAAATAATAAATCTTGATTATTTTTAAAATTGGAACACTTGTGGGATTTTGTTTGTATGTTTGTTTTTTGAGACAGAGTTTCTATATATAGCCCTCGCTATCCCGGAACCTGCTCTATAGATAGACCAAGCTGGCCTCAAAATATGTGAGAAAGAGAAGAGATGTATTTTTCCTCTTAATGTACTAGCGGTATCTTTAGTGGGTCACTTAGGAAAACTAAGCCATTCATTCAGACTATGAATATTCAGAATATATCCATAAGTCAGCAGGGAATTGTTAAGGCAGTAATAAAGCAAGTGCTTTTGACAACTTTAGGAAAAATGACCTTTGAAGAAAGTTTTGGCACTATTCACTCATCTATAAATAGAATTTTTGAAAGTACCCACTGATAGTGATATAATCTTAATTTTCAAAAAATTTTTTATACAACTAAACTAAAAAAAAACATGTAACCAATTTGAATATCAAGGTGAGTTAATACAGAAGGAGAACACCAGAAACTGACATCAGTTCTTGCATAATACAGAACTAAAAAGAGCACAGTGGATATCACAGTAGAGGGCACTGGCTGGAATACTAAACATGCATGTGACAGGTAAGCAGCAAAAACAAACTTCTTGTGGATGGAAAGAGCATAAGCATTATGCATTTGTAAATAGGATAATGTCACATCAATCAAGTGTAAAGAAATGAAAAAGAGAACTAAGCTGTCAATACAGAAGTTTACAAAGGAGTTAATATTAGTGCAGACCGAGGAAAACCAGTCTTGGCTGTGAGAACCCTGGAAATGAAGCCTATGGTAGAGCACATCTGCTGTCCAGCACTAGAGGCCGAGGAAATAGGATCAGAAGAGCCCAGGGACTCCCAAGTCTGGGGAACAGTAGAAACCCCTGAGAGAGAAGAGGGTTGGGGACGTGGGTCACCAGTAAGGTGCCTCCTACTCAGACACGAGGATCTGAGTGGGATCCCAGGGCCCGTGTAAAAATGCCGGGCGTAGTCATTTACAAGGAAGGAAAAGGAGATGGATAGATCCCAGAGCTCAGTGGCCACACAACACAGGCAATCAATGAGTGCCAACTTCACTGAGAAACCCTGTTTTACAAGGTAAGGTGGAGAGCAATCAAGGGGGACACCGAAATCAACCTCAGGCCTCCATACATATGTACACACACAAATGAACACACACACACACACACACACACACACACACACTCAATTTTAAACTGAAAAAAGGAAGGAGATAGGCAAGAAAGAGACTGTCAGAACTGAGAACCAGAAATTAATCTGGAAACATTCCATCAAGCGAGATGAACAGGCGACAGTTGAATTTCTATATACAAGTTACACAACCATCTGAAAAGGGTCAAATATAATGAGAGCAAATCCTCTATAACGACATGAGAAAGAATGAGGCAGGATGGACCTAACCCTGAAGTAGAAGACCTATACACTGAAAATTCTAGAACACTGACAGAGAGACAGAAGAAGACACAGGCAGATGTTCACGATTGGAAGTTAACTCTTAAAATTTCCACATTACCAAAATATTCACAGAGTTGAGACAAAATCAAAACCCCAATAATATGCTTATACACACACACAAACACACACACACACAGAAATTATAAAATTTGCATGACCTCAAAAAAGACAATCTTGAGAACAAAGCTAAAGATAACACACTCCCCAATTTCAACAAATATTATAAAACAACAGTAATTTAAATGGTATCGAACTATAGTAAAGACTGATATATAGACCAATGGGACAAAATAAAGACCTTGGAAATAAATGTGAAAATAAGTAAACTTAACTTCTCTTCAACAACAGTACCAGGAAAACACAATGAGGAACGGCAGTCTCTTCAACAAATGATGGTTGGGGAAAAAATGACCATATTATCCACGTGGAAAACAGTAAAATCGAACATTTATCTTACAGCATACAAATCTTACACCACACACACACACACACACACACACACACACACACACACACACACACAATCAACTCAAAGTAGAAAAGATAATTAAAAATAAGGCTTGAAACTATAAAGTCTTAGAATAAAAATTACATGTTCAGCGTTGTACTGGGCTAGTTTTATGTCAAGTTGACACAAGATAGAGTCATTTGAGAAGAAGGAAACTCAATTGAGGAAATGCTCCCACCAAATTGGCCTGTGGGGCATTTTCTTAATTCAGGATTGATGTAGAAAGGTCCAGCTCAATGTGGGAGGTACCACGCTTGGGCTGGTGGTCCTGGGTGCTATAAGACAGCAGGCTGTGTTGTGGGATATTTTGATCGCACTCTGACACTCCTGAGACTGCCCAATAAAGTTATATCTTGAATCAGGGGGCAGAGTCTGACTAGCTGACTGGAATTGGCCCTAGAGAAGCCAGCAATTTGGATAGAGAAGGCACATAGGAATGAAAGGGCAGGGACTAGAGATGGAGCTCTCTTAGTTCTGGGACAAAGGGGAAGATGTGTCTCTTACCAAAAAGCAAGGTCAGTTAGTTACTACTGAGCCTCTCTGAGCTGGCAGGTTTTCACCCCAGCCTTTGATTTCTGAGTCTTATTGACAAGTAGAACAATAGAGACTTAATTTAAACCCACCTATCATAGCCCCACCAGGCCTTGGTCTAAGTGGCTGGTGGGGCTGTGACTGACGGGCCATGGGGCAGCAGACAATAATTAAAATATCAGTAGATTCATCTGCAGCCACCAAGCTGACAGAAAAACATCAAGGCTGAGCAAGCCATGAGGAGCAAGCCAGGAACCAGCATTCCTCAATGGCTTCTGTTTCAGATTCCACTTCAAAGTCTCTGCCTTGACTTCCTGCAATGATGAACATTGATGTAGGACTTTAAGCTTAAATCAGCCCTTTCCCAAGTTCCTTTAGGTCATGGTGTCTTATCAGAGGAAAAACAAAAAACCCTAAGCTAGAAGTTGGTACCAGGTCATGGGGTACAGTTGTGACAGACCTGTGTGTTTGTGGAGGATTGTGGTGGTATCTGAACTATTTCCATATATGATGCTATTTCTTCCTCTTTAATCCATCTGGGATCTCTTCCTTTTCCCTCTTTTACTGTCTTATTTTTGATAATTTAAATTGCCATTTTATGTCCTTTGTTGGTTTACTAACTATAACTGCCTTATTTCATAGACTGCCTTAGGGTTTATGACACCTATCTTATCACAGACTAATTTCAAGTGATAGCATACTACTTTGTATACAGGTGAAGGCCATACAACCGTGTATTTCCATTTCTTCCAGCTGGGTCTTTATGTTCTTATTGTCATTCATTTCACATGTACATCTCTATGTGTTAAAATCATGTAGATATTATTTTTATTAAATACAGCCAACAGCAGACAGACACTATAAGAAAAGAGTACTACAGGCTTAAACATCCCTGCAATATACATACAAAAATCTTTACCAAAATCAGGGCCAGTGAGATGGCTCAGAAGATAAAGGCGCTTGCTGCCCATTCTGACAACTTGAGCTTGGTCTGTACGATTTACATGCCATGGGCACATGCATATATGTGGTGATTTGAATAAAAATAGCCCCCATAGGCTCATATATTTGGATGCTTAGCCACCATGGAGTGGAAGGAGTGTCCTTGTTGGAGGTCTATCACTGAAAGTGGTATCTATCTTTCAAAGTTTAAATATACACTTTATTTTGGTAAAAATCAGATTTTTTTGTTACTCCTTTCTATAAAGCACAACAATTATTTTGTTTTGTTTTTGCATTTTTCGAGACAGGGTTTCTCTATGTAGTTTTGGTGCCTGTCCTAGATCTCGCTTTTTAGACCAGGCTGGCCTTGAACTCACAGAGATCTGCCTGGCTCTGCCTCCTGACTGCTGGGATTAAAGGCGTGCGCCACCACTGCCTGGCCGCATAACAATTCTCTATGGCCAGAGAATGAAAGGAGGAGGCCAATGGACCACAGCTTGATAAAGTTACAATTCTTGAAAGAAAATTATCAATGAGCCAGAAGCAAAGTGCTTGATAATTATTTTCAAATGCCAAGTGTAGTTTTAACACCATGAGAACAGTGTTAAAGTGGATAAGCAGATGCAATAGTCGTGACATGTAACAAACATTCCTTAAGACCTGTATTTACCTGCAGTGGACCCAAAATCGAGCTGGTTGTATACATAAAAAAGAGCCGAAGGTAACTCAGAACGTTAGCAAATGCAAAAAGCCCTTCTGCTACAAGTGTGGGGTGGAATGCATCCCAGTCCTTCCGGTCAGCAAAGTCATGAAACTGGAGGTGGGAAGAGAAGCCAAAGTCAATCAGAAAAATGAAGAGAAATATCATGAAATGTCTCAAAGAAAACTATCTTGTCTTCTTGTGGGAGATCTAAATAATGTTTTAGCCAAACAGAAGCTTTCCATGTGTTCTAGGAAATACTACTTTATATACAGAAATTTACCAGAAATTTTCTGGTTAAAAAAAATTAAACAAGTTATAAAACTTATCGTTAGGGACCAGACAGATGCCTCAGCAATTAAGAGCACTGGCTGCTCTTCCAGTGGTCCTGAGTTCAAAACCCAGCAACCACATGGTGGCTCACAACCATCTACAGTGAGGTCTGATGCCCTCTTCTGGCGTAAAGGTGTATATGCAGATAGAGAACTCGGACACAAAATAAATAAATAAATCTCTAAAAAAAAAAAAGCAAAATGAAACAAAAAAATTATCATTGAACTTCTTATGAGGAAATATTGGCTAGTTTCCTTAAATTCTATAACAAAAATTGTGAGAATGTAGGTTGTCAGTTAATTAGATGTCATACTAGGTCATACTAAACCTAGTCCTTTGACCTAGGAATTTACAGCAAACCACAAAAGTTGCCCCCCTTTCAAGTAAAGAAATGCATTATTGTACCTAGACATGGGACATCTACTGTCCCACTGCAGAGACGTATAACAGCTGTTCTGTGGGACTGTTAGCCACAGTCCTTCCACTCTCAAAGTGTCCTGTTTGGATTAGAAAACTACTTCTAGAACTAAAGAAATTAGTCTGAAAAATCAATGCTCCCCAACTATCAGCCATTCATTTACATATGACCAATTTTTACATTTTAGTGACTTCTCACTCCAGTCATTAACTCTCTCTCTGACCAACATGTTGCACACTATCAATCAATTAAAGAAACAGATGTTAAATAAAGTAAGCCAATAGAATCACTTTGCTCTACAATCTACATATAAATAGCCAAAAAAAACCCCATGAAATATTATATATCTTAGTCCCTTAAATGTGATACCCCATAGCTAACACAGAGTCTATTACATTCTGTGGCTTTGAGAAGGCATAAATGTTGATGAAAGTAAAGTTAGAAGAGGTCTTAAGTATGTATGGTAAATGAGCTAAATGAAGAAATAAGACACTTGGTAGAAAGAAAATGTCTAGGACCTGGATTTAAATCATCTTTTTTTAAACATTATATTCTTAGATATATTGCTTAATATCTCTGAGTCATTTTCTTATTTGCAAAATGAGGATAAGGACTCTGTCTTAAAGAATTCCTGTGAGAATGCAATTAGACACAATATATCTAACATCGACCATGGAACCTAGCATATGGTAGGTAACCATCAATTGTGAGGATAAAATTAGATGCAGTATATCTAACATCAACCATGAGTCCCAATGTATGGCAGGTAACCATCACTGAAAAGGTAAACCATTCAAACTACTAAAAAAGTAAGCAACTGGATTCACGCAGATTATTTTAAAATGAAAACACACCAGACACATATTTGGGTCTATATTAACTCATAGTTACATAGCAAAGCATATTAGTCTTTTAAATAAATGTCTGCATCTTTGATTGACAGTGAACAGTCACCTTGTTGTGAGCCACCACTTTGAGGGCAAAGGTTGCCAAGTAGAGGGAATTCATGACAAAGCTGAGCTGGTTACGAGATTCTTCTAAAAAGTCTTCTAACCCTTCATACCAGAGTCTTTTAATGTCTGACCAAATCATCCCTAAAACAATAAAAAAAAATCAGATTTATTAATTCAATAAGCTAAATAATACTTTAAGAGACAAAGTGTTTATAGTGCTTGGGTTAACTATAGCTGTATTCCAAAAGCAGTGGGAGTTGGGTGGGGTAGGGAACAACAGCCTTTTAGTGAAAAGCTTTTAAAATTTGAAAGAAAAAAAAAACTCATGTTTCATGTGACTTGAGAAAAAACCAACCTTAAGTTTCATATTGCCCAAAAAGGAATGTTAAGTGATGTGAAACAAACTAAGAGGACAAGATAAATGCACACATGCGCGCGCGCGCGCGCGCACACACACACACACACATATGGTTTTGTTCTTGACACTTTTTCACTATTACACATAATATATTAATGATCTTATCCAGTCTAGTGGCTTTAAATGACATCTATGTAACAAAGTCTCAAATTTCTATAATTTTGGTGTGATCAGTGGGTGTATGCATGTGTGCACATATGTAGAGAAGCCAGGGGCCAATGTCAGTTGATTTCCTTGTTCCCTCTCTACCTTACCTTTTGAGACAGGTCTCAATGAACTCACTGTTCATTGTTGGCTGGCCAACAAGCTCCAAGGATCCACCTGTCTCGGTCTTCACAGTTACAGCCGCATGCTGTAGTACATGGCTTTTATGTGGTGTTGGGATCCTGAACTCAGGTCCTCAAGCTTGCACATAGTAAGGCATTCTACTGACTGAGCTGTCTCCCAGCTCCTTAAACACATACATTTATATGGTGATATTTTATTTGTACTGAAATGTGATTTTATTTGTATGTTAATAAATAAAGTTGCCTGGGGGTCAGAGCTAATAGCAAGCCATAGCAGAAGCCGGGTGGTGGTAGCACACGCCCTTAATCCCAATCACATGACAGGCAGATCTCTGTGTGTTCAAGGATACAACCAGCATGGAGACACACGCCTTTAATCTCAATACCAACCATAGAAGACCTGGAGGTCTGTAAAATGGGCAGTGATGAGGAGGTCATGTGGTTGGGTTTACAACCAATGAGAAGGCAGAATAGAAAGTCAATAAAAAGACAGATACACAGGAAGTAGGTCTCTTGCAGAGAGGTAGGACGGCAGCGGCAGTGAAGGGTAAGATTTTTAATCTCAGCTCTTAGCTATTGCTCTGACCTCTTGGCTTTTAACTCTGTATTTGGCTCTGTGTTTCTTATTTAACAAGATGGTTACATCTACACATTTAAACTCAATTTATATTTACATAACAATTTCTATCTCCAAACCTCTTTCCTAAACTCAATTTATTTAGGCACTCTTCTGATCTGCACCTCTAATTGAAGATGTGTCCAAACTGAGCTTATCTCAAGTAAACCACACTTACAGGTTTTCTCATTTCACTTACTAGCATTCCATCTCTCTAGTGTTCAATGTTAATCAGTTCAAAACTTGAATCAATCCCAACTCCTGTTTCTTTTAAACTTCACATTCATAACAAAACTAAATCCTGCCCTTCCACATCCCTTTCAGGTAGGGATCCCAGATTCAGCCACCAACTCCACTCATCTCCACTCTGAATACTATGTATGGCAGGGGCCTTAGACTCGCACTGACAACTCTACTCAACCCTCTGACCTGCCTGAAGATCATATGTCCCACACCAGCCTTCTAGGCCCCTTTCTGGCCCCTCCTCCTCAGGTGGGGAGCCCAGACTTGTGACACCAACTCCACGCATCCTTGCAGCTAAGGGCTGCCTGTCTCCAATGAGGATGCTGGACTCAATCACCAACTCCACAGGTTCCAGCTGCCTGAGTACAATTTCTGAGCACTTCCCATAGATTTCCAAATGTTGGCTAAGAGAATCTTTTAACACTACAGAAGGTCTGCTCCTGGGCTTAGAAACCTCACTTAGCTTACACTGAGCCATGACCACTTCTAACACCTTATTCTATCATCACAGTCAACTGCCCAAAGACTGAAGCTTAAGCTGCATTCAGCTGGTCTACAACCTGACAAGTGCAGGTACCAGAAAACAGATCCAAACACCCACTCAAAATGGAAGACATGATTTCCCTATCAAGAAACACTACCGATGGCCAAACTCCAGATGTCTATGTACCATTGCAAAAACACAAACATAAATAAGACAATAGATCTTCTCCAAAAATTAGTATTCAAATAATAATGTTCCTTAGAAAAGTGACTTAGATGGGTAGACCAGGCTAGCCTCAAACTCACAAAGTACTGCCTGCTTCTGTCTCCCAAGGGCTGGTATTAAAGGTGTGTACCACCATGCCTGACTAATCATTAAGGCATTTTAAAGAGACTATGAAGTAACAGAAGAACAAAGCTACAACATAACACATGAATGGAAATAAAGTAATTCTGGCTAACCAGGAGGCAGAATAATTTCATGTGAAAACATAAAACCTTGGAATAACACCTTTACTATGTAGTACTATAGTTTATGTAGAAACAAACTAAAACATATATAGAACTGACAGAAAAAAAGAACACGAATATTCTACTTGGTAACTTTTTGTCCAAATGAGTGATAAAAATCATCTAAAATGTTAAATGAAGAAGTCTTGCAGGTTGTATTTTACCAATTTAAATATTTTCTTACTTACCTAAGAGGAATAGAGATGAAAACTATCTGGGAACACATCTTCACCTCACCCCAGGAATAGAGGTCACTAACTATAAAATCCACAGTCATACCTTCTCTAAGAAATCAAGTCATTATCTCATCCTAAATCACGGTGTACAATAATGTGCAAATCTTACTTTAATTGTCAAATAACACTTTAGATGCTGATCCAAGAAAATGCTTTACTTCTGTACAATGCAGGATTCTATCTAAATATGACTCTACTCCATTATTTGGAGAAGGCCTTTTATCAAAACAGGTAGACATGGGGCTGGAGAGATGGCTTACTAATCAAGAGCACATGCTGCTCTTACAGAGGACCCAGGTTTGGTTCCCAGCACTTGCATGGTGGCTCCACAACCATTCATGAGTTCAGCTCCAGGGCAACCAATGCCCTTTTTTTGACCTCCATGGACACCAGGCATACATGTGGTGCAAACACATACATGTAGGCAAAACACTCATATACATAAAATAAATCAAATCAGTCTTTAAAAAGGCAGCTATGTGAAAGACTAGTGAGAACCACTGCCAAGTAGGTAGTTTCTCCTCTATCATTTAACACACACATACCTCTAAAATAAGGATCATATACTTGATGAATTTCAAAATTTTAGGGTACACTGTGTAAAACAGAGCTACAGTAGCAATGGGAAACATAACTATAAACTATTACAAGCAATGCCATCACTACACAATCAGTGTTCCATTTGTTTTGGGTATACTTTGCTTCTTAGAATTAGTAATATTTAATAAGCATTAGGTTGCACTATTTTGAGATGTTTAAAGGTTTGAACCTCTCTCCCACTTTATTTTTTAATGTCTCGTCTATGCCCAGTAACATACTACCTGTATGCAGATATTAAGATATTTCTATTTCAAGCTCAGACAACTTTTCGAGTGCCATGCTATATCACTCAATTGTCTGCCTTGAAGGCATTTTCTTCATTAGTGATAGATGGGGAAAGGCCCAGCCTATTGTGTGGGTGGTGCCCTTCCTTGGCTGGTGGTCCTGAGTTCTATAAAAAGGGAGGCTGAGCAAGTCATGATGAGCAAGCCAGTAACCTGCTCTGCTCCATGGCCTCTGCATCAGCTCCTGTCTCCAGGTTCCTGTCCTGTTTGAGTTTCTGTCCCAGCTTCCTTCAATGATAGACCATGATGTGGAAGTGTACACCAAATAAACGCTTTCCACCCTGATTTGCATTTTGGTTATGGTGTTTCATCACAGCAATAGAAACCCTAAGATAACGTTTTAGTTCACTTCTTACTTCTTCAACTTCTTTTTAACCATCCCTTGACTTGGGCACACACCTACATAATATACTTGGTGCCCTAGTACCATGATCCTTCCTTAGTAAAGTAACATGTTTGCAACTGTTCACTGATTCTCAAATTAAATTTATTGTTGGTGGTATTGTTCTGTGCCTTATAGACCACAATGCCAATGAGTGTAGGGGCTGTATCTGTTCCTTTCTATGCTTGGACAAAGGGGATACACAACATTTTTTAATACATGTTTTTGCAATAGATGCTCTACTATGTTTAAAAACAAAAACATTAAGAAAAATGATACTATTCTGGATATTCATCAGCAAATTATTTCCTTTCTCATTCCTTTTAAAAAATGGTTTAAGCTAGGTGGTGGTGGCGGCAGCGTCGGCGTCGGCGGCTCATGCCTTTAATCCCAGCACTCGGAAGGCAGAGCCAGGCAGATCTCTGTGAGTTTGAGGCCAGCCTGGTCTACAGAGCGAGATCCAGGACAGGCACCAAAACTACACAGAGAAACCTGTCTCAAAAAACCAAAAATTTAAAAAAATGGTTTAACATTATTTTTTTAAATGAAGCCTTAGTGAATAGCAGAAAATAATCTGGTCATTATGAATAAAAAGTTACTGTATTTCCTTGAAATAACTAAACTAATGAATGACTTTAGACAAACGGGCAAACGGTTCCTAGAGAGGTTTAGAGATCTATATTTAAGGAGGCCCAGAGTGGTCAAGTTATTTCACAGGTGTAGGGAGACATGTCTGGCAAGGAGCATTCAGATCTGTTTCAAAGTAGAAACTATGCTGAGCAAGGTAAAAAAAACTTCCAGGAAATTTACCAGTTTAACTCATCAATCCTTCTAGTGAGGCTGACAAGGGTTAGAAAACTGATCATACTATGTAAGCAGGAGAATACATATGAACACACACATAACATTACTGAAAATAGGCTCATCATATTTAAGAGGAAACAGCCATCATTTCTGAAAATCAATGCTATCTAAAAATGTTATAAGTCTGGGTCTAGTGAATTTTATTTACTGTTAAGATATATAAACAGATGGATTCTTTTACAGACTTGATGAATCTGAATCTTAATTTACAAAATCCAAGAATATTATAATTTCTACTAAACAGGTTTATTCAAGGTATCTTATATTCAAGATAAGATATATATATGTATATATAAGGATCTTTCATAAATAGCATAAGTAAATATAAAGAAGTCTCTTCTTAGATATTTTTTACAACCTTTTAAACTTAACAATATAAAAATTTATACTGGAAAGCTACATATAATATATGGGAAATATAAATTATTTTCAAAATTAAAACATTAAATCCTAGGGAAGTAAAGAAACAGGAAACTGGAAAATATTAACATGAAATTCCTCTTTAACCTAGTGTACTATTTTTATTCTACCTACCCAACTTTACACATTAATACATCATGATGTGACTTGACTCTGAAATCAAGTCACTTGAAAATAATTGATTTTTTCATATTAAAATTACAATATATAAAAATTACATTTAACAGCAAAAGGAAAACAAAAAGTAGGCACTTATCTAATAATGCAAACAAGAACAGCAATCAAAAGATAAATGTAATCAATATACCACAGATTATATTTTATAACCTTTTATTCTACAATAAACGGTCAATGGATAGTAAGGGCATGCTGAAGCTGAAGACACAAAAGAGGAAAGGGATTCTCTAAAAAAGCATAAATAAGCAATGGGATTCTGCATGATCCCATACCTTCCCACCAAAACAAGGTCCAGGACAGTTAGTCCCTGAAGAATGTTATGTAATACATTTATTACACAATGTAAGACTCATAAAATGTTTTTCAGAAAATAAAAACATTTTATTATTTTAAACTTATCATTTCTTCAGACCTTAGATTTCCAAGGCAAAAAACTGACCTACAGAGTGACTCACATGGGAGCCCTTTAAATCCAATCTCCATAATATAAGTTAAGTTATAACTACAAAACTTCGTAAATTCTTAGTAATAAAACCACCTGGACAATGAAACAAAATGGTTGTAAGACATTTGAAAGTCTGAAATTTGTTAGGTTTTAAGATACCCAGAAAAATTATGCCATATACAGAAGCATTCACTCATAAAAATTTTGCTGTTTAATAATCATTAACAACATAGTCCAAGAATAAATAATTTTTAGGGCTGGGAGATGGCTCAGTTGATAAAGTGCTTGCCACGCAGGACTGGGGAAGTGAATTTCGATCCCCAGCATGGACACAAAAAGCCAGGTGCACATCAATAACCCCAGAGCTCTGCAGGTTGAGACAGGCAGGTCCCGAGGGCCAGCCAGGCTATCCACATTCATGAGATCCAGGTTCTGTGAGAGACCTTGTCTCAAAAAACAAGGTGGAGAGCAACTGAACGACACAACCACCCAACTTTGACTTTTGGCATCCATGCATGTACATGTACATGCAAACATGTACACGTGTACACACACACACACACACACACTTTTGGCATCCATGCATATACATGTACATGCAAACATGTACACGTGTGTACACACACACACACACACACACACACACACACACACACACACACACACAAAGCCAGGTGTGGCAGCATATACCTGCAATACCAACAGCAGAGACAGGAGGATCACTAGGGCCTGCTGGCCAGCTAGCATGGTCTAATCAGCAAGGGCCACCTCTCAGTGAGAAATAAGGTGGATATTCCTGAGAACAATACCCAAGGTTTATTGCTAGCCTCTACTTACACATGTACACTGTTGTGTAACAGGAGATTGAAATATTCCATCCAGTAAAGAAGCTCCTTAAGCAGGAAGGTAAACAACTCAGAATAGCTTCAGAAAGTACCTGAAATTAACCATATTCACTAGTCCCCTCCCCTTCTAAAGCAAACAATAAAACCCGAGAGTCCCTGTCAGACCAAAGGAGGCCAAGCTTTCAAAGAAGACTGTCAGACAAGTAAAGGTGCAAAAACTCTTAGACCAGACCAGCTGCCTAGAAGCAGCAGAAACCAGCCCAGCCTGGAAGAGGTTAAGACCAACTGAGGTACCTGGAAAGGACACTCTCCAACCGGATAGGTGGCCTGCAAACTGTGCAATGTGCTCCATGTTCCTAGCTTTGCTCGGAACTCACGCTGGGGTGGCCTTTGGTGATATAGCTCTCTTTGAATTATTTCTGCTCCTTTACATAACCCCTTACCCATATCCCTGCAAACAACCTCAACAAAACTCACTGGTTCATCAAACTGGACTACGGTAGTATCCGTACTTTGGTCTGCTATGGGATCCGCATCTGGGATAAGTAGACATGTGTGCTGCATCTCCTCAAGAAAGTTTTTGTCACAAAACACAGCCACACTACATTCATACCCACTCATGTATACATACCAGCACAAATGAGCATGTGTGTGCACACACACACACAATTTTTGACTTTCATGTATTTTAATACAAAGTTATAAAATCAGGAAGATTAACCTTTGTAAAAGTATTAGATAAATGATCATGAAAATGTTCATGTCTTAGCTGTGCCAAAGGACAAAACTGCAAATTGAACTCCATGTTCATAATGTCATCAAGCAAGAAATATTAAATAACAAAGGCAAATCTTTCAAACTCACTTGACACTTACCAATAATCCACAGTATGAGAAGGTAGTCTATTCTCTCAAGGGCTGGCCCCATTGTATTTTTCTTGTCTTCATTGTAGACAAGTGAGTAGAGATTTAGTAACAGCAAGAATGTGAAATATGATGCTCCATGAATAATGAATTTCATAAAAGGTGTGTGAATGATCCTGCCAAATTGAGATTTGGGAGCTATCAAATAACACAGTGACAAAACTGGCCAGAAGATGCCAACTGTCAAAACAGTCATTATCTTCTTACAGGTGGGCTTACGGCGGTAACCTGACATCTGTCCAAACCAAACGGTGTTCAGGAACTGCTGGCAATTTGACTGAGAGACAAACTGAAAAAGACATACAGAAACATAAAAAACAAAATAGGGAAATAAAACCTTTAAATAGTAACTGGCTCATACTCAAAGTCTTAACATTAGGTGAAAAATCCTACACACTGTACATAGGTTTGGTTTTTTTTTTTTCCTCTTACAACTAAGAGTGTAGAGGGTCAGAGCATAGACTATGGAGCCTGATTATGTGATTCAAATCCAGGTTCTGACACAGAAAAGACAACCATGAATAAGTTTCCAACATGTCTAAGCTTCCTAGTCCTCATCTTTAATATCTGGCTAGTAATAGTAGCTCCTTGTAAACTTGTGAAGATTCAGCACCAAGTTCTTAGGATACCGCCTTATTCATATAGCACATTGCCATTTTAACTATTAAAAGTATTAGCAGCCTACTGCACTGAGCTGATCACACTTAAAGATTATTAAGAGCCTATATAAGCCAGTACAAAGACATAAAATATGAATAAAGGTTCCAAGTTAATATGTATTCCAAAGACAGCACTAACTAATCTTTTTGAAAGTGCTGGCTTTAGTTCCTGAGTTGTAAGAAACCCAGATGGCATGATAAAAAATGGTCCACGTATTAGATCTATACACACTTCATGAACACACTGAGAAGGACGTAAACTATTTCAAGGATACTGATTTCAGTGCTGAGGCCTGAAGTTAGGCCTCATGGTAGGCAAATGTTCTACCACTCAGCTGATCACTCCTCAGACCAGGCAGACTGTGGACTTGTGATCTTCCTGCCTCAGCAGCTGGGATTACAGGCCTGAACATTAAAACACTCTTTTAAAATTATTTTTAAACTTTATTTGAGTATGTGTGTTTTATCTTATCTACATATGTACATGCATGGTATCCACAGAGGTAAGAACAGAGCATTAGATCCCTTGTAAATGAATCACAAGTGTTTGTGAGCCACCACATAGGTGAACCACGGTCCTTAGCAAGAGCAATAGTATTCTAAACCACTGAGCCACTACTCCAGCCCCCTAAAAACAAAATACTCTTTCTGTTTTTGGTTTTTCAAGACAGAGTTTCTCTGTGTAACAGCTCTGGCTGTCCTGGAACTCTCTCTGTAGACCACGCTGGCTCACAGAGATTCTCCTGCCTCCACCTCCAGAGTGTTGGGATTAAAGGCGTGTGTCACCACCATCCAGCAAAATAAAATACTCTTAAAATTGGTTAATAGTGAATTTCATATGAGAAGAAAAATCTCAAATAAAAACAAAATTCTAGTACAAGTACAGAAGTTAACTTGTACAATTAGCTTACAAATTTAAATGACAATATTTTTCTAGTATAATGTAATCAGATTTTATATTACCAAAGTATAGATAATCATATTATTCAAGTAATGTAAAATAGTATTTTGTGAATATTACATTTTTTAAAAAGATTTTGGTGGCACATGCCTTTAATTCTAGCACTCAGGAGGTAGAAGTCGGTAAATTTGAATTCAAGGCCAGCCTGGTCTACAGAATGAGCTCCAGGACAGTCAAGGATACACAAAGAAACCCTGTCTTGAAAAACAAAAGCAAAAACAGATTCATTCTGGACTAGAATCTAATTCACAGATTTTTAGTCTGCAATAAAAAAATAACTGGACAGCATCTTATCATACTTGTCAAGAATTTTTCTAATACAACTATATTCATTTGTATCAACTAGGTCTTCTGTCACTCTTTAATTTTTTAAGTGTATGAGCACTGGGTTTGCATGTATGTCTGTGCACCAGTTGTGTGCTTCATGCCCAGAGACCAGAAAAAAGCACTGGACCCCCTGAAACTGGAGTTACAGTTGTGAGCAGCTTTATGGATGCTGGGGAATGAACCTAGCTCCTCTAGAAAGGCAGCCTGTGCTCTTAACCACGGAGCCATCTCTCCAGCCCCTTACTTCATTCCTTATTCTTCTGTTTGGATTTCAGTGTTTGTCCCTCAAGGTGAGATACCGGGGACTGAAACAGTCTTTCTTCCCAAACCACTTTTTAGCAGCAGCCCGAACTTAGGGGTGTCACCTTTCCCAAATATCAGCCCTACTACTATACTTGATATCTTTAATATAATGATAATTTAATTAGAAATTCTATTAAGTAGTATCTAGAATAACAAGATTTCAAGTGCAAATGTTCTAAGTCTACAGTGGTTTGAGGCATAGACAAAGATTTTCTAATATTCCTGTCATCAAGAGGTGGTGGGCAGTGGAGGAAATCACTGTTCCCATTTGTCCTTTATTTCAGTAACCTGTGATTGCTATAGCCAGCAGAAGGGACTACATTCTAGCAGAAGGGACACAAAGTGACCTCTGAAAGGCCTCCTTCAAGGTCATGCTTCTTTTACCTTCACTGAATTTAAGAGTTAGGAGTTGCCCTGTAAAAAGGCCTACTACCCCAAAGCCACCAAGCTGTGAAAAGCCCTAGAAACACAGACACATGAAGACAATCCAGTCAGCCCTTAGCTGCTTCTTGGCCCATGGCCTCACTGCCCACTGTGATTGTGTGCTCCTCCCGGGTTCCAGTTTTGAGTTCTCAGGAGCTCCACTTTCTGTGGACTCACCCATCTGAGCACTCAGCCTACTGCGACCATGCTATTCATGGTCCTGGCTGATGTTCAGACACCAGAGATCTGAGTGACAACCCCACAAACAGAATCTGCTTTGATTTTCAGACACTAGCATGGTCTTTCCTTTAAGCTGTATATTCACTGTTGAGTTATGAATGTATATCTATACTGTTATAACTTTTTATTTTATTTGAGAACCAAGGTAAAGAAAATAATTTAAATACGTCACAGAAAGCTTCATACCTCCTTTTGGTTATATTTGATTGCAAGTTTTAGACGACTTAAATTCATTCTTTCTTCTAGTAGTCCCCGTTTGTCAAGAGGCTCATCGCTAGATGTATGGTTTAGGATAACTTCCAGTTCACGAGAATTCCTGGCTTGTGCAAGCAGATCTTTAGCAAACATCTTGCACTGACGGGCTAGCTCTTCATAATCATTCCTACAAAATGCAGAATCCACTATTAGGAATGCCATTCCCATTGCCCAATGAGATTACATTACTAGAAAATACTTTACTCAGTAATATTTAAATTCTGACAGGACTACATAAGATCTGCCCTTTTTCCTGCTGACCTTTTTCCTGCTGACAATCACAGGAGCTTCAGATATTCTCCACAGCTGTGGAGAAATGTGATTCCTGTGCCCATATTGACGATTTCAGATGAACACAGTATACTTAATATATTAATACTCCGAGAAACACTTATAAAACTTGTTGGTCAGTTTTTCACCCAACTCACTTCTCTTTCTCTGTAAGATGGCTTAAATTTCCCTTGACATTCCTCACATAAACTATAAAAACAGAATTTTTTACCTACAGTAATTTTCTATAATATACATATAAAAATATACAATATACATATGCTACTTCTAATACTGAAAAAGTATTGTGACTCATATTTAAAGTGTTCACTTGAGTGAAAGTCAAGTTAGAAAACCACTAGTGGCGTCTCCTAAGGACTCTCTTCAGAAGTGCTGCTTTCCAAACCTTACCGCTGTCTTTGACTTACTTATAAAAACTGTACTTAACATAGTTTGTGAGAAATGAAGTTTTAGCACATAGTTATTCATTAAATATCAATATCATGAAATTTATAATTCAGCTAATCAAAAATAAGTATATTACAAACAACTACAAGTCATGCATAAGAGGCTGGACTTTAGAAAATTATTCAGCTTTTTGTCCTATGAAAAAAGAAAGACTGCTTAGTCTTTGTACACAGTCAACGTTCCCATGAATGGCTGTATTTAGCTAAACTCAAAACTCACAACTTTTCTGTAAAGGCAAACACTTTTTCCTTGTCTGCATTACTACATAACCTGAGAACAACTAGTTGTTTAACAATTAGTTCTCTAACAAATGAAGTATTTATTACATGCCTTTTGGTTTAGGACTATAGCTGCAGATGGGAATATGCATCAAAAGTGTTATTACAAAGATATCTCATCTTTAAATAAACATTTAACAGACTGCTAGAGCAAAACATACAATTTATTAAACTGTTTAATCTATAATAGGTTATGGGAAGATAATTAAGTGACTGTACAGTTAAGATAGAACTACAGTTAGTGATGAGGAAAGATCTTGTCCCCTAAATATAACTTATGGGGATTTTGTCCCATTTTGTTTTGCTTTGCTTTTTTTTTTAAAGGCAGGGTCTCTCTGTGTAGCCCTGGCTGCCTGGAATCACTAGAGTGAGCTCTGCCTCCCAAGATCTGGGTTTAAAGGAGTATGCCACCACACCCTACCCTCGTTTTTTGGGGGACAAGGTTTGTTATGTAGCCCGGGGGCTAGCTTCCATCTCGCAGCAATCCTCCTGCTCCCACCTCACAAATGGTGGACTGCAGGCATGCAGCACCAGGCCTAGCTAATAACTTTGCTTCTTTACATTTTAACTCTGCTGCCAACCTGTTGCTGACATTAGCAAAAAGACCTAGCTTTTGTACATCTTTCTCTGTTTATTAAACACCAGGTTGAAATAACTAAGTTCTAGGGTAACATTTGAATCTAACTTTATTATTGTTAGATTGTTATTATTATTAGAATATTATTGTATTGTAATACAATCATAGCAATTATTCAAATCTTTTTGGAATAAATTGGATAAATTCTATTTTATATGGAAACAAAAGCAAGGTTAAAATAAAATTTTCATATTTAAATAGAATTTATTCATAGTTTCATGTGCTATAAAATTAAGTTTTTTAAAATGTTTTATGAGTTCACCAAAGTATATAGATATCATATCAAGTTTTTTTTTTAAGATGTAATGTACTTAAAGAATAGTAATTCTAAACCTGAAAACTTACATGTAGTCTTTCATAAGTCTCTGGACTCAGAACTTTCAAGAACACACTACGTATGCTTGAATTAAGGCTAAAGAAAACTGTTTCTGATCCTACTCCACAGGTGTGAATGAGCTTTGTTGACTTTTCAAGATGGAACACAGCCATGCAAGATGAGGCCACAGAGGCAACCATGACAAGAAAGTGGGTTCATGTACAGTTCCTGTCGGCACTTTGCAAATGGGAGCTGATAAGAGGGCACTAGATAGAGATACTCGCCATAAGGATGATCACAAGGTTTGCTGGGTGGCTAAGTGATTACCAAAGAGCGGTAACTGAAGAGCAAAGGACCGAGGCAGAGTCAACTAAACAGCACCAAGATATGTTCCTTTGACAGAGAAAGAAAATTCCAAGTGGCAATGACATTAGTCATCTTAGATTAAATATAAATAAATACAAATTATCATTCAGCCAATGAACAGAACAGACTGAAGCAGAAGACTCTACAACAAAAGACAAACAACATCCTTTCTTCCCCACCTGAATTCCACCTCCACGAGGCTGAGTTCCTTTAAGTCAGCACTAAGTTCAAAGGCTCTCAGGATCGGGTCCTCCTCTGTTAACATTATTAGAGCTGGGCTGGCCAGACATCTATAGATATCAAGACGAAACCTGCAATATCATTTGATTACACAATGTAAAAAAAAATTACCCTTGTTAGTTTGAATATACAATGTTTATAAAATATAAAACATTAAAATATGAACATATATATGCTTATTTCAAGATAATTTCCATAAGGAGAAACACCTAAAACTTAAATATTCTGAGGAACAAATATTGGAAAATGTTGTCCCCTGCTTTAAGTTACTGTCCCATTTCAAACTTTTGGCTGCCCTGGTATAGCTGTAATTTCAGCTCTTAGGCAGCTGAGACAGGGTTGGGAGTTTGCAGGTTACAAAGTAGGTTTCAGGCCAACCTAGGATAATAGCAAGAGCTGCCCCTACCTGGAGGGGTCATAGACCAGAGAGGTGAAACTACTACAGTCAAAATGCACCCATGACATCTCAACAATATGGTTGCCTGAAGAAGACCAGCATAATGAGATCGCAAGCTGATGTGCCAGTGTAGAGAGTGGACATTCCATATGGTCCCACTCCTAGATAAAGAGAAGAATTAGATTTCTCCAGGGGTACCTTGTGGATAGGATATCCAATCCCAAATGGTCAGCCCGGGACACATGTACATACAAGCAGGATTAAATGGACTCAGGAGGTTGTATAAATACTTAACAATAATAATTAAGAGACCATGGATTTAGGAGGGGGAACACGGGAAGAGCTTGAGAGGGAAGGGAGGTGTGGGAGTAACACAGATAAAAGTGCACATGGGGGAAGTTCTCAAGAAAATAAATAAATAAAAAAGAACAAAGAACCCACAATTTAATTGTATTTATGACTATACAGAAGAACACTATTGTTGTTTCTCTTCAGATAAATGTTTCCTGTTAAGTGCATTTGTCAGTTGCATAACTACATTAAGATTGTAGAGCACCATGCCTCAAGAAAATAAAAATTCACAATGTTTATTTTTTATTTTTTTTTATTTTTTTTTTATTTTTTTTTATTTTTTTCGAGACAGGGTTTCTCTGTGTAGCTTTGCACCTTTCCTGGAACTTGCTTTGGAGACCAGGCTGGCCTCGAACTCACAGAGACCCACCTGGCTCTGCCTCCCAAGTGCTGGGATTAAAGGCGTGCGCTACCACTGCCCGGCTCACATTTGTCATTTTGTCATTTTAAAGAGTAGACAATCTGTTAATCTGGAATGCCACAACCCTCCTCTTCAGTCACCATATTTCAATGCATCTCATTCTTTCCTACAACTGGCTCTCCATTTAAAGGCTGTGCACTGGATCTCCATTAATGAACATTGAAGCTGCTCCTAATTTGTTTCTACTAAAAAATGAAACAATAGATACTCTTTAATTCTTACACCCTATACACAGCTCAAACTGCTTGGTAAATATAGCATGCATGCTGTATATTCTGAGAGATTACTGAAAGCCATAAAATAAGAAGAGAGAATTTTCCCCACATGCCTCCATTATATCCATTGTATCAGGCATTGTCATCTTAAACCTGGCCAACTTAATAGTAAATGGAACTTTAGACTATTCTAATCTCTATTTCTTTAGAAGCTTGACTATTCTTTTATGCTTCTGTAAAATGCCCATTCATATTCTATAAACCATTTTTCTGTTGATTATTCTCTAGTCAAAAGTGATTCAAATACCTTTTCAGTTGGTTGTTTAGTTTTTTTGTTTGTTTGTTTAGTTTTGGTTTTTCGAGACAGGGTTTCTCTTTGTAGTCCTGGTTATCCTTGAACTCAGAGATCTGCCTGCTTCTGCCTCCTGAGTACTGAGTACTGAGGTTAAATACACCACCACCACCTGGCAGTTGTTTAACTTTTTACTTTCTTCGTAATGTGCTGTGGATATCGCTCTGTATAAATAAAATGCTGATTGGCCAGTAGCCAGGGAGGAAGTTTAGGTGGGATAAGCAGAGAAGAGAATTCTGAGAACAGGAAGGCTGAGTCAGGAGATGCTGCCAGCCACCGCCATGAGTACCAACATGTAAGATACTGGTGAGCCACGTGGCAAGGTACAGATGTATAGAAATGGGTTAATTTAAGATGTAAGAACTAGATAGCTAGAAACCTGAGCCATTAGGCCAAAAAGTTTAAATAATATAAGAGTCTGCGTGTTTATTTTATAAGTGGGCTGTAGGACTGCCGGGGATTGGCGGGAGCTGGAGAGAAACTCTCCAGCTACAATAATGAATGTTTTTCTGGATGGAATTCTAAATTTACTGATATATTCCTCTTGAACTTATGGTTTTTAATGTGTTACTTACAAGCAAAATTAGTCTGTATTCATGGATATTCAGGAAGCTGGGGCAGGAGGATTGCTTGAACTCAAGGTTAGCTTGGGTAACATTGCATGATACCACCTAAAAAACAAAATAAAACAAACAACATCCAATTGTCCCCATGTCCCATTTTTTTTTTAAGTACTCAGGTTGGCCATGAGCTCATAGTCCATCTGCCTCAACCTTTCAAGTATCTCAGATTATGGGCATGCACCACAATATGTAGTTTATCTGTATCTTAAGTATTTCTGAGGAGGCAACTGTCTGCACTAGAACTACCAAGTATGTGTGGACAACTTATCTTTGTGCTTTCATTGATATATCTACATTGATTAATTCTATCAGACCATTATAGATGGCATGCAGGCACAAGTAGGGCTTCAGGGAAGCTGCACAACACAATGTAGGCACGTGATGCCAGAAACACTCCAAATTTGCTATTGATTTTGAATTTTTAGCTGTTTCACATTTACAAACCTTTTACTGTTGACAAGTTTCATGATCCTCCCATTGAGTTTAAGAAGCTATGGCTGAGATCTGCCTCAGTATTTCCTATTCCCTGTTCAATAAAGAGGCTTGTTTTTTATCTATATTTTTTATAATTTTATTTTACAATACCATTCAGTTCTACATATCAGCCATGGGTTCCCCTATTCTCCCCCCTCCCACCCCCTCCCCTTATCCCCACCCACCCCCATCCCCACCTCCTCCAGGGCAAATCCTCCCCCGAGGACTGCGATCAACCTGGTAGACTCAGTCCAGACAGGTCCAGTCCCTTCCAAAGAGGTGTATTTTTATCTGGTTCAAGCTAGTAAAGCTGTAACTTTGGGCTAGAAGAACCAAATAGTGGACTGGACAAAACGACCAATGGAAAACTGGCTTCTCCAGACTGAGACTGCAGGTCAAGATGAGGCCTGCAGAGGACCAACCAGAAATGCCAAGAGATACTCTGGAAATGAGAAAGCTACATGTGGATCAACACTGTTTCCACAAATCCCCAGCTGACTAGACAATTAGATTATGTGGGTAACACATAAGTTTGGAAAAAGAAAAGGCCTAAAGAAGTACAAAGAAATTACTTAATGCAGGATCATAAGCAGGACCCACAAGCAACCAAATGATGCCATTTAGATAAAATTTGCAAAACAGTGCCAACATGGACACAAAAATTAGACTCTGTTGTTTTTATGCACTGGGAGAGTTTCTAATAGCATGATGTTTTAGTTTGAAATGGTTAAACTCTAAAGTTAAAGTGATCAATGATAAACTTTATAAATATCCTGTCTTAGTTAGTGTTTCTATTGCTATGAAGAGACACCATGACCATGACAACTCTTATAAAGGAAAGCATTTAATGGTGTGGCTTACATTTTCAGGAGTTTAGTCCATGATCATCATGGCAGGACATGGTGATGTGTAGTCATACATGGTGCTGGAGAAAGAGCTGAAAGTCCTACATCTTGACTCACAGGCAACAGGCAATGTCTGTGGTCTCAGACATTGGTTGGTATCTTGAGCATATATGAGACCTCAAAGCCCAACTCCACACTGACACACTTCCTCTAACAAGATCACACCTATTCCAACAAGGCCACACCTCCTAATAGTGCCACTCCTTTTGGGGCCATTTTCTTTCAAACCACCACATTCCACTCCTTGGCCCCCAAAGGCTTGAAGCCATATCATAATGCAAAAATGCATTCAGTCCAACTTCAAAAGTCCCTATAGTCTCTAACAGTCTCATACTTATTTAAAAGTCTAAAGTTCAAAGCCTCTTCTGAGATTCATGCAATTTCTTAACTGCAGTCCCTTGTAAAATCAAAATCAAAAAGCAGATCACATACTTCCAACATATAATGGCACAGGATATATATTACCATTGCAAACATAAAGAAGAGAGCACAGAGAGAAAATCTGGATCAAAGCAAGACTGAAACCAACTGGGCAAACTCCAAACTCTGCATCTCCACGTCTGATATCAAAACACTCTTCCAATCTCCAACTCCATTCAGCTTTGTTGACTGCAACACACTTCTCTCTCTTGGGCTGGTTCCACTCCCTGTTAGCAACTTTTCTCAGCTTGTATCCCACTCTGGCATCTCCAATATCTTGGAGTCTCGAAGGCAATCTAGGCTTCACCTTCACAAAGTTCATGCAATCACCTCTCTAGGCCTCCATTCAGGGACACCACTGACACATGCCTGGCCTCTGGCTTTCCTTAGTTGCAGAGGAAGGTTATATAACCTATTTCTTCTATCCTTAACTCTAAAGCCAGAACCACGCGTGGCTGAAGCTGCCAAGGTTTGTTGTTTACTGGGGCTGGATTATGGCCCCCTTGTTCAATTACATCTTCACCTGCTTTCTGTTTTCTATAGTTTCCTTAACTACCTAAGTTTGGCTGTTCTGGAACTTGCTCTATAGACCAGGCTGGCCTCAAACTAAAGAGATCCTCCAGCCTCTGCTCCCAGAGAGCTGGTATTAAAGGCATGTACCACCACACTTGGCTCTAAACTTTTCTTTTGCTTTCTCTTTTTCTTTCTAAGATTTATTTAGCTATTTTCTGTATGAGTGCTCTGTCTGCCTCAGATTAAGAAATGGAATAAAGGGATTGGTAACCTCAGGGCAAGATGATACCCAGATAAATTCTCAACTTGTGAAAAGGAATTAAAGAAAAGCTTAGAGCAAGGTGTAGTAATGCATGACTTTAGTCCCAGCACTTGGAAGGCAGAGGCTGGCAGATCTCTGAGTTTGAGGCCAGTCTGGTTCTATAGAGCAAATTCCAGAACAGCCAAGCTTAGGCAGTGAAGGAAATTATCAAAAACAGGAAGCTGGTGAAGACAGAATTGAATGAGGGGATCATGGTCCAGTTCTAGCAAGCAGTAGAACTTAGCATCCACATGGTTCTGGCTTTAGAGTTAAGGATAGAAAAAATTGGTTATGAAATTTGCCTTCACACCTAAGAAAAGCCGCTGAGGCCAGGCATGTGTCAGGGTTGTCCCTGAATGGAGGCCCAGAGAGGCCATGCATGAAGCTGTGAAGTTGAAGCCTGGATTGCCTTGGAGAACCCAAGATGTTGGAGATGCTAGAGCCTTGAGATATCTCTCGAGGAGAGCTGCTAACAGTGAGCAGAACCATCCTAAGAGAACGAAGTGTGTTGCAGTCAACAAAGCTGAATCGAGCTGGAGATCTGAAGAGTACTTTGACATCAGACATGGAGATGCAGAGTCTGGAGTTTGCCCAGCTGATTTTCAGTCTTGCTTTGGTCCAGTATCTCCTCACTATGTTCCTTCCCTGTGTTTTGGAATGGGGATCACTGTTAAGAGATTGTATGACTCTCCGAAGAGACTTCGAACTTTAGACTTTTAAACATTGTTGAGACTGTGATAGACTATGAGGACTTTTGAAGTTGGACTAAATGCATTTTGCATTATGATACTGTTACATGTTTATGGGGGCCAGTAAGTGGAATGAGGTAGTTTAAACGTAACTGGCCCCCAAAAGCTCAGAGGGAGTGGCATAGGAGTTGTGGCTTTGCTGGATGGAGTAGGTGTGATCTTGTTGGAGGAAGTATGTGTGGTGATATTTTGTTTGTGCTCTAACAAATAAAGCTTGCCTGGAGATCAGAGTGCAGAGCTAACCAATAGAGGCCAAGCAGTGGTGGCACACACCTTTAATTCCAGATCTTGGAATCTCATGCCTTTGATCCCAATACTTGGGAAGGGGCAGGCTTCTAATCCCAGAATTTTGGAGAAGGAAATAGGAAGTGATATGGCACGGCAAAAAGAGGAAGTGATGAGGTGGGGTGGAAACAAGAGCTCATCCCCTTCTCAGTCTGAGGATTCCTAGAGGTAAGAAGTCTCTCTAGAGGCTGGCTGCTCTGCTTCTCTGATCTTTTTAGCTTTCACCCTGATATCTGACTCTGGGTTTTTATTATTCAGACCAATTAGAATTCACACTACAAGTATGTCACTGTAGGGGTGGGTTTTGAGGTCTTAGATATGCCCAAGTCATGCCTAGTGCCTCAGTCCACTTCCTATTGCCTTCTCATCAGGATGTAGCCAGCACCACATCTGCCTGCATGACACCATGCTCCCTGCCATGATGGTAATGAACAGAACCCCTGAAACTGTAAGAGAGCCACCCCAATAAATGTTTTCCTTTATAAGAGTTGCCATGGTCATAGTGTCTCTTCATAGCAATAGAGACCCTAACTAAGACAAGACTGTTTTGAGGTTTCCTCTACCAAAGAAATTAATCCAAATCTCTTCACTTTAGCCTCAGGCAGAGTTTTTGGACAAGGGTAAAAAGCAGTCACTTTCTTGACCAAAATGTCATAAGAAAGATCTCTAGGCAACATACTAAAATTCTTCTCTTCTGAAACTGCCTGAGCCAGCCCTGCTGGGGGATATCTTTCTGTATGCTGTGAATATATGTTGTTCCCATTGGTTAATAAATAAGCTGCTTTGGCCTATGGCAAGGCAGCTTAGAGGCAGGCAGGAAATCCAAGCAGATATATGGAGAGGAGAAAGGAGAGGAGAGAGAGATGCCAGCCATTGCCCAAGGAGCAGCAAGATGTCAGCAGATGAGTAACACCACGGCCATGTGGCAACATGTAGATTTATAGAAATGAGTTGATTTAAGATGAAAGAGCTAGCTGGCAAGCAGCTAAAGCCATAGGACATACAGTTTGTAAATAACATAAGCCTCTGTGTGTTTACTTGGGTCCTAGTGGCTGCAGAACCATGGGTAGGATCTGAGAAACCTTTCAGCTACACAGCCCCCACAGTTCAAACCACTGTCTTCCATGTTTCCACTAGTATGGCCCATTAAGTAGTGCTTAAAGCATTCCACTGCTTTCCTAACCCAAAGTACCAAAGTACCAATTCCTCAAAAAAACAAACAAAAAAACATGGTCAGGCCTATCACAATACTCCGGTCCCTGGTACCAACTTCTGTCTTAGTTAGGGTCTCTAATGCTGTGAAGAGACACCATGACCATGGCAACTCTTATCAAAGAAAGCATTTAATGGGGTGGCTTATATTTTCAGAGGTTTAGTCCATTATCATCATGGCAGGACATGGTGGTGTGCAGGCAGACATGGTGCTGGAGAAGTAGCTAAGAATCCTAAATCTTGACTTGCAGGCAAGAGGAAGTAGTCTCAGATACTGGTTGATATCTTGAGTATATGAGAACTCAAAATCCACCTCCACAGTGACACATTTCCTCCAACGAGATCACACCTACTCCAACAAAGCCACACCTCCTCATGGTGCCACTCTCTTTGGGGGCCATTTTATTTCAAACCACCATGTACCCTAAGATCAGAATTTTATGTTTTAAAAGAGTAAAACTTAGATTGTTACTTTATACTTTATTAGAAATGAATTATACTATCTAATTCCTCAGAATTAAAGGAGAAGTTACCAGTAGGAAGAAATCTGGGAATCCTTTGTATAAATCAATATAAAGCAGAACACATTTACAAATAATTCACGGGTCAAGAGAATGAGCTGACAAGCCATATAGTAACCACACTGATGCCTGAAACCATCAAGAGCAGGAAACACTACAGTGATGCTCCTCAGCTTGTAAGGTTCAACTTACAACTATTTTTATGCTTTTCTACTTTGCAAGTATGAAAGTTCCCTACATTCAGTAAAAACTAAACATCACAGTTTTTTTTCAATTAGTATTTATTACCTAAATATTTCTAAAGTACTTAACAGCTCTATTTTACAGACAAGGAAATCAATGACCAAAGAGGTTGTTATTTCTTCTTTGGAAATAACATTGTTTCAATACAATGCAAACATCTTTGGATACAATGTATAATAATACCTGAGACCAAGTAATTTCACTTTTCTAAATACCCTCTGCTGGCCTCAAATTCATGATCCTCCTGCTTCAGCATTCTAGGTAATGAAGTTATAGATGTGTGCTACCATGTCTAAGACGGGCCATATCTCAACACTACCACAATGTGAATCAAAACCATATGTAAAGCACACAAAAGGCTTATTCTGAAAAGCTGACTTCTCAACCAGCTGACAACCATACTTGTAATAAAATTGCCTAAGGGGTAATCTTGTTCAAACTATAGGAAGCAAGTACTTTCTTGATCTTAACATTTCAAATGGGGAGATGGGAAAAGATGACAAATAGTAAAGAAGTAAAGATAAATATGGTCTAAGAGGAAAAATAAGAGGCATGAAGAATTCAAATATTTAGTGAGAAATTAAGTTTTGTGGGTTGGAAAGATGGTTCAGTGGTTAAGAGTACTCATTGCTCTGCAGAGACCTGGGTTCAGTTCCTAGCATCCACATGATGGTAAACAAGTATAACATGACCTGTGACGCTTAGGTCCTGGAACCTGACTAAGTGTGGGAAGGGAATGAAGAAAGGACAAAGTACACACACACACACAGACATACACAGACACAGACACACACACAGACACACACACAGACACAGACACACACACACACACACACATATACAGTAAAGCTGGGATCAGGTAGGGGTTTGCTACCTCTGGAACCTCTCAGCATATTTAATATATATAGCACAGAAGGAGGGTTTACCTATTCTCAGTAGGAGATCTCTGTAGGTAGTTGTCTCAGGCTACAAATATCTAGTCTTTGCACGCTCATAAACTGCTATAAATCTTTCATAAACACTCATACCTGGGCACCTGATGATATATTTGCCACTCCTCTTGAGTCTCACCTGGGTAAGGCTTTACTACCCTGGAGGGGCTGAGCTATTGAAGTCTTCAACATGGCTAGGTTCATGTCAACAATACACATTCACTCAGGACTCCACTCACTCAGGGCTTCCTCTGCTCCCTATACAAATGTCTGTAACTCCAGTTCCAGAAGATCTGGTCTTCACTGCAAACATGTGGTATACAGATAGACATGCATGCAAAACACTCATACATATAAACTAAAAATATTTAAATGAATGTTTTAAAGTTGCCTTCTACTAGGAATAGTGGTGCACACCTACAATCCAAGTACTCAAGAAGCAGAGAGGCAAGAGGATTATAACTTGAAGGTCAGCTTTAAATGTGAGTTCCACTAGCTAGTGCTTATACAGCAAGACTCTGTCTCAAAAAGTTAACATGATGATGATCATGATGGTGGTGGTGATTATTGATGGAGGTCACAGAAATATGAAGTAAGAAATCAGCTGACAATGACAAAACTATACCTGGAAGAAGCCAAGGGCCCTTCCAGAGGATAAAGCCAAGGCTTAAGGAGTCTTGGTGATATTGGCTTTGGAATATTAGCCATTTCCTGCTATGACTTTCTTGTGTGCTATTGTAGCTTTTCAATTCCTAGAACAGTGTGTTTGGTCATTCATTGGGCACAATTTCCCCTATACAATTAAAGTATTTAGATAACATTTCCCATTAAAGTATTTAGATAACATTTCCCAACTGTGCTAACAACAGTCACACAGCCAGACCCCTAACTTCAAGCCTTTCTGTAATTATCATCATTAGCAACATCCAGCCAGGTCCACCTCCAGACAAAAGTATCTTATCTGAGATACTTCCCAGACTTTCTAAGAACAGAATGCAGATAGGTAGCATCCAGACTATCTGTTAGAGAAGGCCAGGCAGATGTGCTAATTAAGCTTAACCTTCCTTTCTTCCAAGTGCTATCTGTAGCTTAGATCTCCCTTTAACAATTACTCAGGACTAAAGGGCTTTTACACACCAGGTACATCAAGCTGCGATGCAGGTTGCTTAGTTACCTAGCTATACTTCCTCCACCCTGCCAGAAAATGGGCAACCGAGCTAAGCTGAGAGAGATACAGCTCCAAAGGAATAAAGGGCAGTTTTATTTCACTCAGTGACTTATAAAATCCTACCACTTTTCCTAACCACTTCTAAGGATTTAGTTTGAGCACATATATTCCCCCTTTTCAGATCTATTAACCAAATTTAGCCTTTACTTGATTCATTCCCAATTAGCCACTTCCCTTTTGGGTCACTATGATAGCTGAAAATTACTGCTCTTAGTGTGGATCTTATCACCCCTCCTTTTGACCCTGAGGGAATTCAAGCCTGGTGACCTTGCCTTAGCCAGAGCATTGCTATTGCATGGGTATATAACTATAAACCTCATAGACTTGAGGAGGACTAGATTGGGGAACTAGAAGAATGAGATGGAAGTTGAGGAAGAACTAGATGGGAAAGAACGAGATGAGAAAGAACTAGATGGGGAATTAAGATAGAACTTTAAGAGAACAGCAGAAAAGTGTAGAGAGAAATAAGGCAAGAAAGGAGCTAAGTATGAGAGCAGAATAGAAGCTGTGTAGAGAGAGAGAACTGACTCAGAAGAATGAAGTGAATGGACTAAAGAGTTTTGTATACATAGATTATTCGAGAATCTCTCAGATTAATTAATTCGCCTCTGGTGGCTTCTCTTCTGGAACTCTGGGAAAAGAGTATAGAGGGGCTGGACCTCAATAGTCTTTAATAGATGATGATGGTATAGTAGTAGTTTTGTTTTCTTTATAAGGTAGCAAGTGGTGCCCTTCTACTCCTGCTACCTGGAACTACTCTTGAACTAATAACATGCCTCTAAAAAGCCTTAGCAGAAAGAGTATGAAATAAACTTCATTTATAACTTGAAGGATTTTCCTATTTGGCATTTGGTAAACATTTCTGAAAACTTCAGAATTCACCTCATGAGCAAAGGAGCTAGAAATCTGGCTTTCCTAAAGCACCTAAGCACACTTCTCAGAAGTTGCACCAAAAGAACTTTTTTGTTTTTTGTTTTTTTAAAGTAAGCACCATTGACATGTACCTTGGCATATCACTCTTTTATTTATCAAAATCCTAATTTTCTAACCTGGAATGTCTGAGGCTATCCTTTTTGTTCTTTGCAGAACACAGCGTGCATTCACAGCCAACTGCATGGGGCTTGGGCAAAGACACGTCCTGCTTTAAAAGCATTGTCAGAATCTCATAGTTGTTACGATGAGCCGCTAAAATGACAGGCGCAACATCCATCGTTGTTGAATATTCGGGAT
Source organism: Peromyscus leucopus (assembly GCF_004664715.2). Lineage (NCBI taxonomy): Eukaryota > Metazoa > Chordata > Mammalia > Rodentia > Cricetidae > Peromyscus > Peromyscus leucopus. The sequence goes on from NC_051069.1 coordinate 84,134,338, forward strand.
TCTGAATTCGTTCCATAAGTTTCTGAAAAATAGTCATACAAATGTCCAAAGGTTATTATTTGTGACTTCAAAAATACACTTATCTAAAGGATGGAATAATAGTAATATCATATAAGAAACTTTAAAATTATTTTAAGAATAATACATTTTACTTCATTTTTGAAACTTTAAAGTTTTAATTCTAATTAACAAATGCTATATAATATAACAGAATCTTCAATAGACATTTCTATTTTCCTAATACAGAAGCAAGGGTATCTAGAGAAATACCTTAAGAAAAAGTATTTTTTTTTTATATTAAGAGAAACATGCATAAGGAGAAAGAACAAGAATTTTAGGAAAGAATAAAATGAAAAAATAGAAATGTTAAAAACAGCCATAGTATAAATGCATGAGAAAAACTAAAATTTCTACCTGTGTGGCCAGCCTTGTCCTATAGATAGCAATAAAGCTGCTACTTTATACAGTCCAATCCCTGCCTACTTTGCAACTCGTCACAAATGCACAATATCACTACAATCACAGTTAATATTTAATGAGAACTGGAACTGTTAGTCATTTACCATCCCATTTAACCCCCACAGTGAACTATGAGGCTGAGTGTAATTACTCATGAAGAAACTGAGGCTCAGAGAAGTTAATGTGCCTGAACCACAATCAGCACAGGTGCCAATCACATCCAGGTTGTATTACTCAGGACCCTAAGCTCCTCCCACTACAAGGACTCTTAGGCCTACAATGGTATGAAATGAGAAAAAGAAACAAACAAAAAAAAAACATTAGTAATTTAAGAATCAGGGTTAAATAAAAAGGTTGGCTATTTTATGACTATTGCATATTCTTTCCAATGCTTCTCACTTTTTTGCAGAGGTTTCCCTGAGAGCTGTTTGATTCCAGGGTAAGCTCATCAAGTTCACATTTTGGTAACTTTTATTAACATTGTAAAAGTAGTGTACACTCATTATAAAATATCTGAAAAATACAGAAAAGCAGAAAGAAGAATAAAAATACCCATATTCCTTCTACTCAATAACATTTTACAATACAGTATTTCCTTCTAGTCCTTCTTTACTTCACCCCTTTGAAGGACACATTTTTGTATAAATCCTAGTGTGCTAATCACCAGTGATAAAAACAACAGTTACTGATAAAAGCAATAGTTCTTAATACTTCAAAGATTAAAAAAAAAAAAATCTCATAACTCTAGAGCCCAGGATCTTCAAGGGACAAAATCATGCACAGAATTTTGCATGCAATTTAAGGAACTTTACAGAATCTGTGTTCAAGATACTCATTATAGCAAACTGCCATGAAAAAAGCTTCTTAGAAATTTAGGTCTACCTCTTAGCATAGATCCTCCCCTAGAAGTAGAAGTATAGGTCAAAAGGCCAGGAAAAATTTGAAGTTCTTGATACATAATGTCAAAGTCTTTTCAATGGTTTATATTCTTGATAATATAGGGATGTATCCATGTTTTACTCACAGCAAAGGGCATTGTCACTCTTAACATGAGTGAAAAACAATGAAATTTTAATTTACTTTCTTTTAAATACTGGTAACTTTTGATATCTTCCAATATGCTTTTGTTCTTTTATGAAGTTGGTTCATGTACTTTTCAATTATTAGAGATTTCATATTCATGAATTTATGTAACAGTTACATAAAAGCCTAAGATTGGTCCTTTTCTCTCCTTGTATTATATTTACTCCCAGGCTTCGAGTCCTAACTGAAAAGTGGCCCTGTGTTTCCTGTGAAGCATTCATGGCTGGAAAAGCACTCTCAAGACATGTAAGATTAAAGTTTATAATTTTACTGCTGATGGTATGACCTACATATTTTCAAATCAATAGCCAGTATTTTAAAGCTAATAGTGAAAAGACAATTCAACAAGCCAAGGCCATAGAATGAATTCACTGAAATAGTAAAAGAAAAATATATAAAAATACTTGTGTCTGTCTGGAAACAACACAGCTGTTAAAAGGTGATTTTACAGCTGTTGTAAGTATTCAGATAAAGCCTGAATAAATAACCTTCCTTGTCAGAGACACCGGCTAGCCGGGAACAGACAAGGTTCTCAACTGCTGATGGCAGTGGTGATGAAGTTCCCGCCAGTGCTCTCAGCCGGCACACAGCACTGCACCGGGCTCCAGAGAGAGCAAATGTGTGCAAAGGCTGGGAGGTGCCACAGGAAGTATAAACACAGAGGAGTAACCGCAGGGAAACGGTGGAAGTTGAATTGATTCCATGACCTCTGTCCTTCAGGGAAAGGACCTCTTCTCAGCCCTTTTACTCCATTCTTACTGGTTTCTTCCTAACATCTGAACTAAATGGTATTCTAGGAGAGTCACACTTTTGTTGTTAGTTTTTAAATTGTGTATGTGTGTGTCTAATGTGTATTGCTAAAGGTTGCATGATAGACAAACACCTTACACTATTTATAATAACATCAACCACCCCCCCAAAATCATAGGGTTTTTTTTTTTTTAGTGGTCTAAATGAAAGTAAAATGAGTTTAGTTCTTTAAAAATATTTTTATTCTGATTACAAGCAGCTGATAATCCCAGTAGTTATTTAAGTTGATTAACTGATTGTTTTACTATATCAACAATAAATGTTAAAACTTTTTAAATTCAATGTACAAAAATATCTCATTTTAAACTAACATTATCAAAAACTATCTTCCTACTGAGAAAACCAATAAAAATATTTTTTAAAATCCTTAATTAGGTCAATCAATAAGAAATGACTACTATAAAGTAACATTTGGCTATATTTATATATCTCTTTTCTGTGTGTATTTTAAGGATTTTAAAAATATTTATGTGCATGAGTATTTCACCCACATGTATGTCTGGATACAATATCCATGCAGTACCCAGAGGCCAGATGAAAGTGATGGAGTCCCTAGAATTGGAGTCCCTAGAATTAGATGGTTGTGAGCTACCATGTAGGTGCTGGGAATGGAATCCAGGTCCTCTGCAATAACAGCCAGTGCTCTGACCACCGAGCCATCTCTCCAGCCCCTTTTCTATGTATCCTTTTAATCTTCAGTTAATTATTTGTGTAGTTTAGTATCCTCATTTTATCTCACTTAATATTTTTCATTCCTAAAACTTAATTTAAGAATATTATCTTTAGCTGGGTGTGGTGGCTCACACCTATAATCCCAGCACTTTAATGGCAGAATAGGAAGCTCAGGAGTTCAAGGTCATCCTTGGTTATACACAGAATTCAAGGCAGTCTGGGATACATACATTAAAGCCTGCCTCAAAAAATTTTAAAGTCATTTTAATTACTGTCTTCTATTCCAAAGTTTATATACACAATTATTGGTATTTCCTGCCTTGTCTTTTAGAATGTTTTTCCTTTTCTTTTTCCCACTTGTACTAGGACTGTAATTAAGGGCATGCTAGGTGAGTGCTCTACCACTGAGATACTTATTGGACATTTAGGGTATGTCAAACTGTTTCAAACTGCTACACATAAAATATAAATCAATGACTTGCTCATTTCCTTCTCAGATTTCTAGAGGAGAAAGCCCTAGGCTAAAGAATACAAGTATCTTTCTTCTATATATAAGATATCCAAAATATTTTCCAAAACACCCTGTTCTGCAATATTATACAACCATGGCCACTTTTTTTTCTTAATTTGGTCATTAATAAGCAAAATTCAGTATCTTACTTGATTAGCAATTAAGGTTTAAAATTTTATGTTTTATTTTCTAAAAATTTCTAAATGTTCTTTTCTAATAGATTTTGGTGCTTTCCATCATTTTCTCTATTAGTACTACTGCTATCTATCTATCTATCTATCTATCTATCTATCTATCTATCTATCTATCTATCTATCTATCTAGACAGCGTTTCACTGTGTAGTCCTAGCTGGCCTGGAAACTTGATCTATAGACTAGTCTTGCCTCAAACACACAGAGATCCTCCTGACTCTGCCTCATTAAAGGCATTAAAGGTGTGTGCCACCAGGCCAGGCTCTGTTATTATTTGAGATACTTAGTGAAGCCTGTTCCCTGGCATCTGTAGCTCGACATTTCCCAGCGTCTAAAACTGAGATACAACTTCGGTGACAACCAGAATGTGTGCCCCTGCAAAGCCTGCCCACTGCTTTAAGCTGAAACAGTTCTTCCACACCAACCAGATGAATATTCATCTACATTGCCGTCCAGTTTTATGGTTTCATCACTTGCATTTCTTACATCTATCTAGAAACTAGTCTGTATTTTCAACATCACCCAAAGAATATCCCAAATCAAAAATACTGGTTCACACTGACAAAATATGGAAATATTAACTAATTGTGAAAAGTTTCCAGAAAGCAAAATGAATTATTATTGTCTCTACTTACTTCAAAATAATATTTTACAAAGTAAAAGTATTTTTAAAAACAAAATAAATTGGGGTGGGGGGAGAAAAGATGGCAATGGGGCAGGAGATCCACTTTGGCTAAAAATCCAAATTAATAAATATTTAAGAGTACTGACTACTATAGTTGGTCTTGATGATCGTTTTGGTCGATGATTAAGTAGTATATCAACAGCTCCCACTACTTCAGAGTCGATTGCCACCAAAAGTGCATCTGCGGACTTTAAAAAAATAAAAGTTAAAATGAAAATGGAAGATAAAAATGTAAACTATTTTTACTAATTCATGGTTATTTTAAAATTCTTCACACTGTATTATATACAGTAATATTGGATTTTAAAAAATTTATATTGTCCATGTAGTACATTTGCTTGCCAAAATCAGTAGTACTTCTATGTACCACAACATAAACATTTCTGTCCTGGTTTCAATGCACAACCTGGTAAAATAATGACTATTTCACAGAAGGGATTCTATGTAGAACAGTGCTGATTCATGCAATGTTTAAAGTTTAAAAAAAAAAAAAAAAAAAAAAAGCCCAAAAAACCTTCAAGATGTTTTCTCTTGAACCATGGACCAAAAATTCCTTAAGGTTCTAAATTTATTAAAGAAATTACCAGCAACTATTAAAGGAATGTGTTGGCTGTGACATCAACAGCGCAATTCTCAGAAGAGGGAAGAATGGAAAATATATAAAAGCCCTCTCTCTGTCTCTGGTCTCCTCTTCAAAACATGCATGGCTGACAGAAATGGTACAGCTTGACGTTGGTACCAGCGCTTGTCACATGGAAATCACAGAGAATCCAGTTACCAGTCGGCAGCGTCAGGAAGGAGTTTCCAGTTCTAGTCAACCTACTGCGGAGATGGACTGACCAGACCTGACCCTACAGACTCAGGACTCGGGGCTCTGCACTTCTCTCTAACCACGCCTGCGTGCTACTGGCAACCATGACACCGAGTTTTGGCTTCTTTGCTTTTGGTTTTTGTTTTTTTTTTTTTTTTTTTAAGGAAAACCATACTAGCAGAAGAAAAATTTAGTAATGAATAATGATTTAATCAAAGAAAACACCGTGATTATTTTCAGGCTGTACATTTTTAACTGACATAGCCTTTACTATGTCAACATTCTTGCCCCCAGAAATGAAACTACAGCAGATCCAGAGCATTCTTTATAGCTGCATAGAATAAAGCTTTTACTCTCCTTATCTGAATGTCAAATAAGACTAGAATGGCAGGCTTTAGTGGGATGTTGAAAATCATATCCGACTACCCAAAGAAAGGGCTGGGATTCTCATTAAACTCTTAGGAATCACCTATGTTTTCCTGTAAAAAGCTTCCTTGCTAGATGGGACATTTAATCCCTTTACTATTTTAGAGTTCATTAGATATGGCCCTAAAAAGTGCAAGCATTTTTTTTCTTTTTTAGCTTCACGTTTTCCTTCAGCTTTAGCATACTCAGTCAGTTGAAGCACACAAGCTTTTAAAAACAAGAACCCAGCATCAAGTATTACTAGATATTTATCTACAGTTTTAATTTTAACCATTAAGCTAGCTATTGTAATGCCACTGCTCTCAAACACCATGCAATTCTAATAATCTAAAGTCTAGCCATGAACTTATTGACAACTCAAAACAACAACAACCCAAGTCACAGAGTAACATCATGGGCATTATGTCCCAGGAGAGACAGGTCCCTAAGTGAAGGGCAATGGCTTTCCCAAGTATTCCTCATAGCTTTACTGAATAAAAAAACAGCTACAATAAAACCAATACAAATGGAGAAAAAAAGAAAAAAACTAAAAGCTGACCACAGAAAGAATAAAATACCAGTAGAACAAAATCACTATCCGAACAGCAATCTACAGACTTTAATGCAAGGACAAATTATTAATAATTTTGGACGTCAAGAAGCGAAGTAAAATGATTACATTCTCAAGAATTCCAACTAAGGATAGTAAAGTTAAATTATATTCAGACACACTACTCAGTAAAAAATAAAGATGTATGTTAATATTCAATGCTTAAAAGGATAAGCTTCAGCTATGAAAAGTATTTATATTAAAAAACATGTAATTAAAGAGTGGCCATTGACTCATTCTATATAAATGGTATGTTATTTGATAAATAAATGGCAGTTTTGAAGGAAAAATATTTTAATTTTTAAAAAATTAACTTATTTAAGACATAGTCTTAAAACCAGACTAGCCTTGAACTCATGTTCCTGTTGCCTCAGCCCCCAAAGTGTTGGGATCACAGGTGTGTGTCACCACACCCAATTTAGAGTATTCTTAAATACCTGCAAGCACACAAAATTTCCTCACTCATTTTTATCTCCCAATTTCTAAGTAATCTGACCATTCTCTCTAAAGCATATTCAGCACATACACTTACTGTATAATGAAGTCATTTCCTTCTCACCTCAGAACTTGTCCAGCAAGTCAGTGTGAGAAGATATGCATATTTCCTTTCTATACCTAATTTCCACTTATAGTATATATTAACGCTCTGGAATATTCTATAAGAACTTGGTCCTTCATACACAGGAATATTAGTCCCACATCCCACAACTTTAAATTCTTCTCTTTTTGCTAATTTAACTTGATCTTATCTTTCTATTTTCACTAAATGTTTTATTTATTTCACTGTTAAAATTCTCAAATTAATGTTCATCATGCTCCCTAAATCTTTCAGTGCCATACTTTCAAAATCCAATGACTTTCCCTCTCTTGTGTCTTTATTTCTAAGCAAGAAATTAAAATTTCCCTTTTGACTTTCACACCACCATTCTGACTCAAAATTGTGAATAATTCATTTGATCTTTTAAAATGCAACTCTTTCCTTCCAGTGTCCTTTATTAAACGTAAAAAATCCTGAAGAATGAATCTGTGCTAGCTCTATGTTCTGTGATTGCTGCCCTTGTGAAGATATACAGGGCCATCTTCCTGCTTACAATACCTAGAGTGCTGTGGCCATTGTCTGACAACTCTCAAATAAGTACGTACAGCTAAGACCTGGAAACTGGATCCCTCTATATCAAGGCTAACCTCGCCTCCCAGCTTGCTAGTTTTCTCTCCTCTCTCCTGGTTATGCATATTTAAGATTGATAAAACCCCAGGACTCTTCAATTCCCCTTCTTGACAGCTTTTTTGTATCTGTGCCCCCTCCTCACCCTCCACACACAGGGTCTCAGACATGCAAGACCAGGGTTCTACCAGAAGCTATACTCCCAGCTCTTCCCTTCTCACAGCTGCCGCCGCCCTTACAGCCAGTCTTCCAGGTCAGATCTTACTATTCATACCGGAACTACTACAAAATGCTCACACGGGCTAGCGCCTTCCCTTCCTTCCTAGTTTTACCTAACTGGATCACCATATTCATCTATCTAAAATACCACAAGACATATACCATACTTCCTATCAAAATGCATTGAATGAGACCTCACTGTCTATTACATAAAACACAAATTCTCAGCCTCCCATTCAAGGCCTTTTCACTAGTTTTATTTTAGGTATTTTCCTGGCATTTTCCATTATATTACAAGCCCAGTATTGTATTCTGAAGGCTGTGAAGTCACTGTCTCAAGAAACATTTCACTTATCTGTTTACGCTCTTCTCAGCATCCCCAGTCCCTTAACTACTTCTAAGCTTTTGAGTCGACTTGGGTAACAGGAAGAACATGGACTCTAGAGTCAGAACCTAGGTGCAGATCCCAAGTTTACCATTTACAGAGTAAATATGGACAAATTACTTAATCTTTCTCAAGATCAGGAAGTCATGTCCACTGGCACAAAGCAGTACAATATAAATGTTAGTAATGTTAATATTTCTTTCTTATTTTTAAATTTTATTTTATGTGTATGAGTGTTTTGTCTGCACTTTTGTCTGTGTGCCAGATGTGTGTCTTGTAGCTGCAAAGACCAGAAAGGGGTGTTGGATCCCCTGGACCTAGAGTTGCATACAGATGCCTGTGAGTCACCATGTGGATGTCAGAATTGAACCATGGTCCTCTGCAAGAGCAACGGGTGCTCCTAACCACTAAGCCATCTCTCCAGCCAAAATTAATACTTCAAGGCTGGGCTCAACAGACACTCTTCCAGTCAAATCCTTCTTAAAAATTTTAATAGACATATTTTTAGGCTGAGTGGTAGTGGTGAATGCTTTTGTTGCCAGCACTTGGGAGGCAGAGGCAGGAGGATCTCTGAGTTGAAGGCCAGCTGGTCTATAGAGCAAGTTCTAGGACAGCCAAGGATACATAGGGAAAACCTGTCTCAAAACAAACAAACAAATGATACACTTTTAATTACATGGATGGTGATCAATAATCGCGTGTGAATGCAGAGGCCAAAGGTACCAGTGCCTCCTGGAGCTGGAGTTATGAATTATTTAATGTAGGTACTAAGAACAGAACTGGGGTCTTCTGTAAGGGCAGCGAGTGCTCTTCACCATTTAACCATTTCTCCATCTTCAATACAGTAAAGAAAAAAGTCCCCTCCACCTCTCCATCGCTAGGTATCAAAGGCAGAAACTCACACATGCTAGGCAGAAACCTAGTTTTCTTGATAGCTCCAAACCATAATGGTCTTGGTATTTTTTTTATATATTGCTAAAATATTTATGTTGAGTTGCAAAAAAGTTTAAGCATAAACTAGAGCTTCTCAAAGGCAGCTCCATTGACATTCTGGGTCACATATGGTTTTAGTGGTGTTGTGGTACCTTTCCTGTGTATTGTAGGGTGTTAATAACATCATGGCATCTACCCATTAGATACCAACAGTAATCTGCCCATCAACTGTGAAACCAAAATGTCTCCAGAGACTGCCAAATATCCCTTGGTGCAGGCAAAGTTGTTTGTGTGAGAGGCACTGAGATAACCCAAGATAAAACAAGAAGCATTTTGTAACTGTAAAGCAATATACAAGCATCAAGCATTGCTACCCTCAGCACTTAACAAATACAACCTTCTATTTAAATTCCTTTGTAGTCCATATGTGCTTTCGCTCTCTCAGTTCATTTTACTGTCTACTGGTGAATACGTCATATTTTCTCCACTCATTTCCACCATCACACTCAGCTAAAGGTCTTGGACATTTGTTGACTGACAGAAGGAGACACAGGTAGCTTGGAGAGAATACAGAGAACTGGAAAGAGCATAAGGGTTTGCAGCCAAAAGATTAAATTCAAACATTATCTTTGCCTTTACTAATTTTACAACTCTGGGCAATTCATTAAAGTCTGTGAGCCTCAGTTTTCTGATGTATAAAATATAGCATCTAGACAATCTGACTGTGATGCTCAAATGTAATCAGAGTGTGAAAGAACCATGTGTACTGCAGAATTATGTATATAAAGCCATATATGTAAATGCAGTTATTATACCACAGCAATTCTTACCCAAAATCATCAAGGACTGAATTTCTTTATAATCTTATTTTCTAGGTAACTGAAGCTTATGCCTTTAAGTGTTTAACTTTAAATTTTAAATAATTTTGATGGAAGTTTTCTGCTTTTAAAAGGTATACATACACATATGTACTTTCATCTAAGCTGTTAAGTAGTGAATATAATTTAACTTTTCCTTACTGATGCTAAATCACTGTCATAAAGCCTAGCCACCAGACAGACACGGTGCTAACAATCTCTAAGTAAACAATGTGAGCACTCCCATGCTTCATTTTGCTCAGCTGCAGCTCTAATGCCCCTTTTATGGCCTTTCTTGATTCTCTTCAGATCAGAAAACTAAAAAATTAAGTTTGCTAAAATGAAATCTAAAATGAGAAAAAGTTGACTTTGAAGGAGAAGTGCTCTACAACTAAACCTACCCTAGAAACTTCAAGGAAATTACTATGGCAGCTCACATCTCATTTAGTTACTTGATGTACTATAGATATAGCTAAAGTGGCTGGGTACCCAATTCCCTTTTCTACCCCAAGTGTGTGTGTGTGGGGGGGGTGTGGGTGTGTGTACTTATATATACACACATATACATATAAATCACTCACAATACCACTTTATAAAATAATAGGGATGTACCTAAAACCACCTACCATACTAAAAAACCAAAATGCTGTGCTTCCTGATGTCACTCCAAAAGCTATGCCTCATGACAGCTGCATCAGAAGGACCAGAGTTCTTATGCTATGTTTCTCATGAGTGAGCCAAAAGGCAAAGGAAACGATGCTATTATTAACTTAGACCTTCCAGACGTACATGTCTGCTCTTCTACCTTAGGTGACATGAAGACAAATGGAAAGTTCTATCAGTTCCAGTTTTAAAACAAATCATTCATCTTTAGATGAAAGCAAACACTACATTTCAAACAAAGAGAAAACATAATAAAACTTAGGAGAAACCAAATCGAACTGTAAGTTGTTTTGTGAGGAACATTTTGTTCCTGTGCCTATAAATAACACGGGTCACAGAAAACCCTCTCCCCTGGCATTTCTAGAACACTTGCACTATTTTTAGGTATGTAATACAAATAGTAATCCTATCAGTAATAAAAATAATGTCATCTTTAGTAATTCATGATAGTTTACTTTCGTCTGATGTAGGGAAAGGAAACAGGAAGAAAAACACGAATTTAAAATATTACGTTCTTTAATAGCTTATTTGGGTTTGTTTTGTAAACTTCTTAGTGGCTCAAAACCAAACAGAAGGTGAAAGGCAAAGGCAGGGAGAGTAAACAAAGGAAAGAAACAGAAAGGAAGCTGGAGGGAGAGGTGAAAGCAGGCATAGCTAACATTTCTTAGAAGCTACTGGATAAAATCATCTAGCCTTGTACCTGACAACCGTAGTCCAAAAGCAGCTGCAGTATATCCAAGCTTTCGTTTTCAATAGTTATGGTAACAGCATTTCTCCCAAGCACATCTACGCAATTTATGTTCAAGTCACCTGAACTGTTTTCCTCCAAAATCTTTTTAACCATATAATAGTCACCTAAATAACAATATACAAACATACTTTAATATTTAAGACAGTAAACAAGAATGAGTATAAAGAAAATTTTTATCCTGCTGAATTAAAAGATTAAAAATACCTAAACTCATTTTTGCTTTGCATGTGGACATGTGCACAGAAAATGTGAACATTTCCTGGAAAAAAGTCTATCTTGATAAAATAATACACATATATACAGTAAATATAAAATACAAGTAGAAAAAAAATAAATGTGTAGCATGTAATAAAAATTTCTAGTTTAAAATTCTTAACCTGATGTTATAAGGAGAAAAACTTATAGAAGATATATAAAACAATTTAATAAAGAATACCCCAAAATACAGGCTGACAGCTATTATAGAAAAATAAAATGAAACTTAGAAGGAATTAGTTTTGGATCTCAGACACACACATCTACTCATGCATCATATTGGTTAAAATGGAGACAGGGGTAGACGATATACGTACTGTATAGTAAGGGTACCTAAAAGTCCCTACCCCCTCCCTCTCACAAACATGTGTGCACACATGTGCACATGCCATCCTGTTAAGGAAGGTGAGGTGGAGTGTTAATAAACAGGGAACACCCAGCTCACAAAATGCCACGTTAGGACTAGAATGACTGCTTGCCTGTCTTCTGCCTGACTGAAGGCCACCACAGCACAGTCATCCCATGGGAGGAAAGCAGGAGTTACTGTAACTAAAGGCGCAGTATATTTGCCTGCTAGTGAGACTGTGCAGGAAAAAGAAAAAGAAAAATCCAAAGAGAAATGCTCACTAGAGAAAGAAAGCAAGAGACACATGTTTTATTTTACTTTTTAAATACAAAAATGAGTAAACGGTTTTTCATAGTTATTCCTTAGATGCCTGTGAGTAAGAAATAGGGAAAGAATAATCAGAGTGGAAACTGGAAGGAAAAAGAAATAATTGCATGGTACACAGACAGAAAACATTCAATTAGACTAAATAAATAAAGAAAACAATATTGCAACTAAGATAACAGATTTTATTTGTGAAAAATTCAGACTTACTATTTTTAATACCTGCTTACATTAAAAAAAGAAACTGGATAATAGTTTTCTTAATAACACATCTTCTTAGGTCTCAAGAATAAAAAACTAGTCATGAAATAATTTCCCCATAGCACTAACATTTAAATTCCACTGATGAAGTGATGTTCTTAGTCTTGAGCTGTGCCAAGAGGGCCAAATAATCCACTCCAATGACATCACTATTGCTAAAAAAAATACTTAAAACTATTTCAGACACATTTGATTTTAAGCATAAGGATAAGAAAACACTACTCATAAAACTCCGCTTTGTTATCCTGATATATCTAGGTGAAGGTCATTCATTTGAATTCACTTTCTTGGAACTCAATAGGCTTCCTAAATCTAAGGTCAATGTGCTTCATTAATTCTGTAGTATTTTCAGCCATTACTTCTTAAGTGTCATTTTATTACTAAAGTTTATATCTGCAAGTCATTTAAATTGATATGCTGTAAGACTAGAACAGCTGTTAACTGTGAGGATGAACACATGTGTGAAAAGATTAGGAAACTTAGACAGGAGGCTAGCTAACAGCCCAGATGTGAGGCAAAACACCTGCTAAGCCAGATGACGTTTTCTTTCATAATGAAGTTGCTTGCAAGTCATATCTCTTGTTTTTGGAAAAGCAATATAATTTGCTTATTTTTGTGATGGCATAGTTGTTCTTAAATTTCATTTTTGATTGTGTGTCTGTGGGTTTATGTGTGTGTTCCTGTGTGTGGGTGTACGGAATGTGGAGGCTAGGGGTCCAGGTTGGGTGTCTTCCTCTACTGCTCTCTACTCCCCCACCTCCTGGACAGGCTTTCTCCCTGAGCTCAGAGTTCACTGACTGGCTACACTGACTGCCACCCAGCTCCATGGATTCGACTGCCCAGCGTTACAGACTTATATCCATACACTCTGCTCTTTACATGAAGGCTGGAGATCCAAACTCTTCATGTTTCCAGAGCAGGCACTTTATCTGCCACCCTTAGCCCCTAGTTGTCTTTGTTCAACAAATAAAACAGAAATGTTTTCAGTTTATGCCATAGGCAGTGCACCGATGCAACAGCAGGTCCTCTCAGTCCGACCTCAAGTACCTCCCATACTCATTCACCTGTCGCTGTGAACACAGCTAACCCTCATCCAACCATTACCCAGCCTTTTGGACAGTGAAACAGCCTCCTAACTGATACACCTACTGAAAAAGATCTTCTCTTTGACCAAATCCTAAGCAAGCTAATGTTCTCCTTTCCCCCATGAAGCTTCAATCTTAGCCCTTAAGATATGAACAAAACATTTCCTTTAACACACTTTCTAATAGCCCTAGGCTGCATCACTAGCATGATCCTGTGCAAATAGAAGCCTGAGGAAAGTCGTGGCTCTTAGTTCATTTGCACACTGAAGACAGGGCCCATTTATGGGCCGTGTGAAAAGACAGCCATTTAACTGCTTTTAGCGCCAGCTAGCAAATCCACGCTAGGTTTACATAAATCAACCGTGCACTTTGTACATTTCCCCCGCTGTTTCATAATTTTTCGATGCCCTGACTCTATGGAACCCCTGCTCACACTCCTCTCTAACCCTTTAAACTACAGCTTCTGTACAAAATGAACTTGGATTCGGCTCACACTGGGCTCTTTTCTGTATTATTACTCATACAATGCTTTCTACTTTAACACCGGGGGTCAACAAAATAGTTCTGAGAAAGGCCAGACAGTGAAACATGCTAGGTTTTGTGGACATGATATCTCAGTCACAATCACCCCAACCCTTCTCCACCCAAGCAGGCACGGACCTATGGAAACAACTGAGGGTGTGTTCCAATAAAACTTTTTGAAATTTATAGAGTTTTTGTTTTAAAATACCATTCTTTTAATTAGAAATATTTTTTAAGTATTTGAAATGTAAAATGTAAAAGCCAGTCTTAGCTCACAGACTAAATAGCTGGATTTAGCTTATGGATCAGTTGGTCACCTGTTCTAGCCTTACCTCTTCAATCCATTCTGTAAAATTCAAAGCATATCAACCTTACGATTCCTAACATCCTCAACGGACATAATTTTTACCAAGTTCTATAAAGCCCATTGGAAACTGGGCCAGCAAATAAAATAGTATAAAAAATACCACGGTAATCCCAGAGATCCTCAGCAATAAATTCACTCTGCCCAACTCTGAAAAAACCCTTCAGAGACATATAGTAGAGAAATGTTACAATAATAGTAAAGAGGATTTTCTATTTCCTTACTGGCTTCTCATTTGACTTTCTAACATCTGATGATAAATGTCATCATTTATTTGCTACATGTGGTGGCCCATGCCTATAATTTCAGCACCCAGGAGGCAGAAGCAGAAGGACTGCTGCAAGTCTGAGGCCAGCCTAGGTTACTCACATATCGAATTCCAGGCCAAACTGGACAATAGACCAAGATTCTGTCTAAAAAAAACCCGACCCCCACAACTCTCACAAAAAAAGCTGACCAGTTTTTAAACTTTATATTAACCAAACAGAATTTATATTAAAAAAAAATCATTAATCTTTTCAAACCAAACTTTCTTAAAAAAAAAAAAACTTTGGATATGGAATTTTAACATTCTACATAAAATATTCCCATTTAAGCCAGGTGGTGGTGTCCCACACCTTTAATCCCTGTACTCAGGAAGCAGAGGCAGGCAGATCTCTGAATTTGAGGCCAGCATGGTCTATGGAGCAAGTTCCAGGGTAGCCAGGGCTATACAGAGAAACTCTGTCTCAGAAAAAAAAAAAATATTCCCGATTAATATTAAAAACAGATTAAGAGGAAACCAAAGAAATTCTACTGAACTCATAAATAATTGATATGGTACTGGAAACTTTTAGTCCTAATCATTCACTTTGGATTTTAATGTTACAATTTATTACTTCTAAATAATATTTGAATTTCTCATTCCCTGTATTACAATATTACTCCTAGTCTTAGACTTCTCAGCATCACTAAATTTGATGGGATCAGTCTGAAGAAGACATTTATAGTACTATAAAAGGGCAAGAGAAGCTCAGATCGCAACAGTGCTGGTGCATTCAGAGTTAACCTTTCAGCCTCGTAATACACAATGGACTGAGGTTTCCCTTGGATCATTTGTTCTTAACTTCCCAGAAGAGAGAGAGCTTTGTACTAGGAATATCCTATCTTCCAATCTCATATGGGAAATTTAAGTTAAATTGAACATTTGCTCAGAAAGATCTAT